>NW_019396790.1:0-145237 GCF_000591075.1 Eurytemora carolleeae | reverse complement strand
ATGATGTATGATGTATGATGTATGATGTATGATGTATGATGTATGATGTATGATGTATGATGTATGATGTATGATGTATGATGTATGATGTATGAAGTATGACACCTGTTTTTAGAGAGAACCCACCCCCACCCTTGAAGCTGAATCTGAATGGCAACTACCCTTACTACCCCAGCTACCTTCAGTTTTTTAAGAGACCCCATCCCCACTCTGTAATTATTCTTTGCCCATGGTCTACAATATGGGTATCGATTCTCATTAAATCAATTGTTTTAAGCTTGTTTCTGGCATTCATAACACTCTCCGACCTTTACTATCCTCACCACCCACCTTCTGAAGGGTGCACATTTCGTAGTCGAAAAAAAGGCATTTTATACTTACAGGGAAGTGGTTCCTTCCTTTCTCGTTTGAAAGCTTTTTATGATGTTAATTACACAAAAATTATAATTTGTTCATCCTTGGTAATTTTCGTTCTACATTTTAGCAAAAGATTTACAACAATTCCATTAAGTATCTTATATTTTTGGTATACATCATGATATGGGGGGAAGGGAAAAAGAAAAGAAAATTGTGTAACTTTTTACCTTTCTTCGCTTTGAATCAAAAACGGCAACATGTATGATATATAAATGATCCTGTGCAGTGGGAAACCTTGAAAGCGTATTAAATAAAATTGGTCAGTAACCTAAGCTTATAGAAGTTATTAGAAAATTGATTTTAACAAAAAACTATTTTGCATCAAAAACATTTCAATAACTTCAATAAATTAAAAAGCGTTTGTCGACATACTAAGTAGAGACTTGAGTTCTAAATTGAAACTTTTACATTTAAATATTTATCAATTATTGCAAATCAGAACAGAGAACCCTTTAAACCTCTTTCGGATCACAAATGTGGAAGATATCATCGTTGGTTTTCTAGCATTTAAAGTGAATACACTTCTCCATTATTTCTGTAACAGAACCCACAATTATGAATAATCAATTTTCAAAGTTAAAACATTGATATCTTATTTATTTTTTATCATACAAAGGTTTTAAGGTACTGAAGTGAATCGACGTTTATGAAATTACGTCTATACAGTCCCTTTAACAATAATAAAATAAAACCAAATTATTCAAAAACTGACCTTCGCTATAATTTTAGATAAAGTGTTTCTCAGAAAGGATGACATTTTAAAGACAACTTTACGAAATTTTACTGTTTCCTACATACATGATTCCCTGCAACTGTAAAAAATTGCTTTTTTCCTTTGCCAAATCATTAAAATCATTATATAAGCCATTTAAACACAATATTCAGGGCAAAAAACTACACAAATTAAACTTAAAATTATCGTATTTTAAGAGTTTCAAGTTCTCTTTAAAATCTCATCCTTTGTGGCTAACCCTGTACGATACGATATGGAATATAATAAAGGTGCTTTGGAGTTATCAGCATTTTGAATAGTACATTTCCTCTATTTCTATGATTTATTAGATTGCAAGAAAAATGATAATATTAACATAAGAATTTTTCTATAGAATGTTATAATTTAAAGGGGAACAAACAAATATGCTTTTTACTTTTTTGAAAAACTTTTGTTAATTATTTTTTGTTAAAAAACCTAAATTTATGAAAGTTATGTTTCCACTTGCAAGTTACTATTTTAAAGCAACTACAGTTTCATTTGAAAAATTATCAATTTAAGAAAGAAAAAAGATGATATCACTTGAAATAACGATGAAAGATATTAAAATATCTTTTAAAAAATCCTCTGAACTCTAGCTCAAAATAAAATGCTTTTTTTTAATTTCACCGAACATATATTTTATAAATGGTTATTTTAATAACGTTAAATTAAAATCAGAATCTAGATCCTTTCAAACTCAAGAGTTGGAACTTCAAACTCTTGAGCTCATTAATATTAATACATAGGTAGAATTTATGTAATGTCGCTTTGAATTCTAATTTTTCTAAGCTGTCATAGTTTTCTGCCAAAAGCTGTACAGGGATATATATAGTTTACTAAAACATTTAAACATTTCTGTGTTTAAAGTCATAGTTTTTTTTTATCGGGAATAAAAGTTTCTAAATTATTTTTTTTTGTAAAGATAAATAAAAAGCCCTGAAATACGCGACACATTTTATCCAACAGCTTAGTGAAGTTGGGCACAAAATATCATATAATTTTCAGCGGCATAACCAAGTGAATAGTGATTAAGACGACATTCTAAAAATTCTTCCAACGTATTCATATTTATGAGTTTAACTGTAGTTTAATTCTCCAATGAATAAAAGAAATAAGTTTATTCCTCCCAAAGATTGATTTAAAGGATTAAGTTTAATCCTCTAAAAGAATGATTTATAAAAGCAAATCAAGTTCTCCAACAAAATAATTTAAAGAGATAAGTTTATCCCCCAATGAAACAATTTAAAGGATTAAGTTTGATGACATAAGACAATTATTTAAAGGATTAAGTTTAATCCCATAAGACAATTATTTAAAGGATTAAGTTAGATGCCATAAGACAATTATTTAAAGGATTAAGTTTAATCCCATAGGACAATTATTTAAAGAATTAAGTTTAATCCCATAAGGCAATTATTTAAAGGATTAAGTTTAATCCCATAAGACAATTATTTAAAGGATTAAGTTTAATCCCATAAGACAATTATTTAAAGGATTAAGTTTAATCCTCCGAGCATTATTGAACCATACACAAAAGCTGGGGCAATCACGTGATAACTCTGAAATCACAAGAAAATTATATTCCAGAAAAAAGTTGAATTTTCTAAATATTAAAAAGATATTTACGATAAAAGTCTCCTTTATTTCCAGGCTGAATATCATGATAAACCAGTAGAAACCTGAAATATATTAGAATTGAATAGAAGTATAAGGTGAGGTGTCCCATTTAGTTAATCAGACCAAGGTTGTATAATAAGGTTGGTTACTCTCTATGCGCTCCAATGTAGAGAAAATGTCCTCCCCTAAGATAGATAGACCTCGTATGATGTCACTGATTATTGAGGCAAGAGTGACGTCATATGAGGGTTTTATATATCTATCTCAGGAGACGACATTTTCCGTACATTGGAGCACATTGAGATTATTATGCAACCTTGGTTCAGACATTCTGATAATTGCAGCAGCTAGCTTAGGTGTAATAAAGCAGTAGTCACTAATCACTAACCAGTATGCCACATCTCAGAACCAGTATGCCACAACTCAGAACCAGTATGCCACAACTCAGAACCAGTATGCCACAACTCAGAACCAGTATGCCACAACTCAGAACCAGTATGCCACAACTCAGAACCAGTATGCCACAACTCAGAACCAGTATGCCACAACTCACCACCAGTATGCCACAACTCACCACCAACATTTTAAAATTCCCAACAGAGTGTTCCAAAATTAACTATTCAATTACTGTGAAAGTTTTCACAGAAAAGATTAGAATAATATTCAGGAACTAGACTTAGAGTGCGCTTAGCGCACCTTTTCAATTGAAATATTTAGCTTTTGCAACTTTTCAAGTCGCCATTGTACATTGTACTCAGTGGCGCAACTGGGGGGGGGGGTGAACCGAGTTGTGCCCCCATCAGTATATTTCGCCCCCCTGTTCCCCCACCCTCATTCCCCTCACTTGACTCCAGCATGATCATGATTGTGAACCATCTTTTATAAGTTTTCCAAACTTAGAAAAAATAAAAAATAATTCTTTGACGCTTCTGACATCATTTCTAATAGAATTTTCTCGTTTTCGACTTAAAGAAAGTCATTCATTCTTAATTTTTCTTCTCTCAAAAAACCTGTTTATATGTTACTTCTCATGAGTGTTGCAATACATTTATATAGATCTTACAAGTATCACCATCATTTACTTAAAATGATTGTCTAAAAATAATTTAATAAAAGGAAAAAATTATTAGAAAAAATTCAAAGAAAATTATTCCCCTCTTCTTACCTTTATTAAATCTATGTAACCCCGCCATATATGAAAAATAAAGAAATTAAATTGTATTCCAAACAAAATCTCGTATTTCTTATTACAAAATTTAATTTCTGAAATAAATTAATACAATATATGACAGAGGGGGGGGGGATAGTAATTAAAACATGGACGACGAAACCCCCTCCCCCTCAAATTTTGTAATGTAATGAATCCCTGACACGACCCATGGAGTTTTTTAGGGGAATGTGGGTACTCCTTTTCCATTTCTTTTAAGGTATTATTGGTTCTTAAAAATAAGGACTTTACAGGAAATTTAAGAAAAAAATCGGAAAATGACCTTTTTATTTTTTACCTGTCAGAAGAAACATAATTGCAACGAAGCCATAAGCCATAACCTGGTCACATGCTTCTACCTAAACATTGCCATAACCTGGTCACATGCTTCTACCTACCTAAATATTGCAATAACCTGGTCACATGCCTCTATCTAAACATTGTTATATCCTGGTCACATGATTCTACACTAAACATTGCCATAACCTGGTCACATGCTTCTACCTAAACATTGCCATAACCTGGTCACATGCTTCTACCTAAACATTGCCATAACCTGGTCACATGCTTCTACCTAAACATTGCCATAAACTGGTCACATGCTTCTACCTACCTAAATATTGAAATAACCTGGTCACATGCCTCTATCTAAACATTTTTATATCCTGGTCACATGATTCTACACTAAACATTGCCATAACCTGGTAACATGCTTCTACCTAAACATTAACATAACCTGGTCACATCCTTCTACCTAAACATTGCCATAACCTGGTCATATACTTCTACCTACACATTGCCATAACCTGGTCACAAGCTTCTACATTAACATTGCCATAACCTGGTCATATGCTTCTACCTACCTAAATATTGCCATAACCTAGTCACATGCCTCTATCTGAACATTGTCAAAACCTGGTCTCATGCTTCTACCTAAACATTGCCATAACCTGTTCATATGCTTCTACACTAAACATTGCCATAACCTGGGCACAAGCTTCTACCTAAACATTGCCATAACCTAGTCACATGCTTCTATCTAACCATTGCCATAACCTGGTCACATGCTTCAACATAAACATTTCCATAACCTGGTAACATGCTTCCACCGAAACATTGTCATAATCTGGTTAAATGCTTCTACCTAAACATTGTCATAACCTGGTCACAAGCTTCTACCCAAACAACTTGGGAACAAGCTTCTTCCTAAGCATTGGCAAAAATTGGTCACAAGGTTCTACCTTAACATTGTCATAACTTAGTCACATGCTTCTACCTAAACATTGTCATATCTTGGTCACATGCTTCTACCTAAACATTGCCATAACCTGGTTACATGCTTCTACCTAAACATTGTCATATCTTGGTCACATGCTTCTACCTACCTAGTATTCGGCATAGATTTATTACTTTAAAAAAACATTTAACTTTATTTTGGTTTTTTAAGATGCACCTAAAAATTGTATGATCAAAAAGATTTTTTACCATTCTGCAAAATGTTGACTTATATAAAAAAGTTAATCGCTTGTTAACGAAAGATTGGGGGTTTCTCCATTTAAGCATATCTTTTGCCAGAGTCAACATCTTTCATGAGAGAATTTTTTTTAAATTGCATGTTTGACCGCGAAAATTTTTTACTCTTCTTCAAAATTTCCTTAAAAAACACTTACCTCTCTATAATGATGCTTAAGTTTATGCGCTCTACTGTGTAAGGCTTCTTTATGCCTATTTTCAGATAATCTACACAAAACATACATTTTTGAGATAAAAAATAAGAATTATTTGCAAAAAGAAAATTACAAATACAAATGACAAATATACCCCATACCATCAAACGCATTTGGTAGAGTTTAAAACTGTGACGGTTATACTAGGCTTTTAGAACGGACACTTCAAAGTTCTGCAGCAGTGCAGCCCTTTTTTCTTGAAACAATTTTTGCTTTTAAATGTTGCTTTTTAGGCCGTCGTTTTTTCAGTAGTCCTTCAGAAAACAATTTGTTTTGGTGATAATTTGCTATATTGCTGTATTTCCCATTTTCTTTTAAAATTAAACATTGGTTCAGCCGTTTAGACGATTATTATTGGATGCAAACAAAAAAAGACAAGCCAAATAAAATATTTATATCTAGATAGACGTTAGAAAAGTGCGATAAGTTAGGGACAGATCACTTAATTATACGATAAACTAGGTTGGGAACCCAGCCTTGCCCCCAGGGTACCCATCGTTACTCCCACCGTTTACCCCCACTTGTTCTTAAATTACGATTTTAGCTATATTTCTCTATAAAAATCACTCAACTAAGAATCTCAAAACCAAGCCTAGGCTATGTCCGTGGTTCTCTCGAGTTCCCCAATTTAGAATTTGAGGTAAATTGGTCAAGGGGATCAAAATTCATTTGATAAAACTCAGAAATGAAAACTTAAATAAAAAAACATTTAAATACAAAAATACCTAGCTGTGAGAAGAAGATCGTTCTTAATCATTTTTCTCTCATTATTCAGAGAAGAAAGCTCAAAACTAAATAATTTTATAGATTAATATTAACAAGTTTGATTTATATCGTTTAACTCTGGTTTATTATTTTTCGACGCATTCGTATATAGTTAATATTTCATAATATTTTTGATTTAAAAAAAATAATTTTCGCTAGCGCTGGATTTTCGAACATTCCTGGAAAATATGAAAATGTCGTCTTCATTATCAAAAACCCTCGAAACAGGAATAAATGTTTTCAAAGGTAACTTTCAGATCATGAAAAATACAAAATATTATGAAAAATCAACTATTTACGAATGCGTCGAAAGATAATCGATGACTATTGTTTGTAATATCTGGATGATTTGTTTGGGATTAAATTGATTTGTTTACGATCTTTCTGAATTTGTACAGACACTACGTTCTTCGGTATTGGTCGTTTTTAACAATTTTCTCCTTATAGACGCAACAGATAGAAGTAATATTAGTAGCCATCAAAAGCGCTTTTTTATCGCATTCAGCCTATACCCCCTTTCATTTTTCGCGAACACTCCCTTTTAATTGACTGTAAGCGTTATTTCAAAGTGACCCTCTATGCAAAGATGGTAGTATTCGATTTGCAACGGTACCTTCAAAAGATTTGTCTGATCAAATATGAATTAGATATAAATGTTTTTTTTATAAACTATTTATTTTCATTTGCGGTTTCTCTGCAAAAGTGACGTGAGCATTTTTTGCTTATAAGATATAAATAGTTTTCGAGTAAAAAAAAGATTCTATCTAAACTTTTAATCTTAGCACTCAAATCTTCAAAACTTACAATCTTAGCCCTCTTATTTTTCAAACTCCCAATCTTAGCCCTTTAATATTCCAAACTCCCAATCTTGGTCAATTGTATTTATTTCGCGTGTACAAAAGGATTTGACATTTTCTATAAAATAGTTTCACCCTAACTCTAACCTTCTAATCTTCCAGTCATAGCCCTTTAACCCTCTAACATGCCAATCTTAACCCTTTAACCCTCTAACATACCAATCTTAGCCCTGTATTCTTCTAACATGCCAATCTTAGCCCTGTATTCTTCTAACATACCAATCTTAGCCCTTTCATTTTCTTCTCTTTTAAACCTAGCCCACTAATCTTCAAACTATTCAATCTTAGCCCTTTAACTTTTGCCCCCTAACCTTTCAACCTTTAACCTTTCTATAAGCTGTTCTTCATACTGCAAACTTATAATAACCTGGTAAGTTTTGGAACTGGAGTATAGCTCTCAGGGTAGTCAGATACATCAGACTGATTACAGAAATAATAATGATACCATTAATACTGTATATATAAGTATCACAATTAGTAACGATTTATTTCTATCATATTAATAATAGAGATACTGAAAAAATACTTTTGTATTCAGATACTTCTAATTAAAATGACATGTTGTCAATAATAAAAATAATATAAAAAAATTTATAAAAATTACTTTTTATTACTTGTTAGTTATTACCTCCGTATCGTTGTGTTTATCACTTGATTCAGGAATAACAAGATTCTGAATTATAAAAATAGATTTATTTTTGAAACTTGCAGTTTATTCGGACTAAAAGAATAATTATTCACCTTTAATGGTTTCGACATTTTTCTCTGTAAAATTTTAAGAAATTTATTAAACAGATGCTTATCAGGCGAGTTTTTCTTCGGAAAAATTCAGAAAAATCATTTTCAAATTGAAAAATATGAAGTAAATATAATCTTTTATAAAACTAGAAATTATAAACGACGATTTTAAACATATCATTGATTTTAACAGTCATTTTTGAAAATATTTGTTTCTCGAAATCTGAAATTGATTCATTTTTGAAAATAGTTTTTCTCGAAATCTGAAATTGATTCATTTTTGAAAATAGTTGTTTCTCGAAATCTGAAATTGTTTCTTTAATCTTTTATTCTTCAGAAGTGACGGAGATAATATAATTCTTAATTCTTATTTTATAGAATTCTATATTTGTAAGTTTGAGAATATTATGATTGGAACTGAATAAGAAATTAACTTGACAGTATGTTATAGATATATACAGGTTTCTTATCAGAATTCAGATAGCAACTCATCCTTCATATCATTTTAGATTTTTAAGCATCTTATCTGAGAAGATATAACCCCTACTTCCCTCCACCTATACTTCCATTTTAAATTTTTAAGCATATTATCTGAGAAGACTTATTTCCGGCCACTGCAGGAGCCAACAAATAAAATGCTATTTAAGACCAACAATTGCTAGCAATTTAACCACTTAGGATGGAAGCTGAAACTGCATATATGCATCTAGCATACTTGAAATATTTCCTTGATTATTAGCGAAAATGCATTTCAATGAAAATGTGGGTTTAAATACCATTTCATCGTTTGACAGAATTGACCTTTCACGCCAATTCAACATACGGTTACCCACAAAAGATGAGACTTCAGAGATTACTTTTTTGAAATTATACTGTCTTTTTCTTTATCTATATGACAAAGCTCATATAAATATATTTATATGTATATATGTTAGCTATAGCTGGCCAAACGACTGGACCAAATTGGCTGAAATGGGGAACACATGGGTACCCATGGGGTCACAAAGGTTTTAAAAAATGTATTCAAAAATAATTTTTCTTCTTCTTCAAAATTCATATTTCTTTTTGATTTCACGGGCAACGCTAGGCACTTCAGCAAGTATCTCGCTCATATATATATATATTAATATGCAGTTAGCTCTAGCTGGCCAAACGGCAGTTTTTTTCTCTTAAAAATTCATTTTTTTAAAAATTCCACTGGCAACGCCGGTCACTTCAGCTAGTTTGTATACTACATGGAACCTAAAACAGTAAACTTTTTTTCTCTTTCCAAATCATTAAATAAGCCATTACAATACTACATTCCAGGCAGATATTTTAATTTAACCCTAGAGTCGTCATATATATTTATATGTTTCAGGTTGTCTTTAAACTGTCATACTTCGTGGGTGTGGGTAACCCTGTCCGTAACAACAATCTTGAAAGAATCATGATGATTGTTACAATTTGTTGTTCCTATTTTCAGAAAAGCTTCTCAATAGCATGCCTAAGGGAAAGAAACCCTAGTGCAAAACAGGAAAAATATCTGTCTTAATAAACTATAATGTGTGAAAAGTTTAAAATCTAGTTTTTTAGTCTTTTGTCATTAAATTTTACTCTTTTTGAGTCGTTTAAGTCTAAAAAATGTTCGTCTTTGGTTCCTAATTATGAAATTTTTTGTTCCTAAAAAATCCCCCCCCCCCTCACTTAAATCCTTTATCTGCCCCTGTGCGGCGATAAGATTCAAACTTTTAAATACAAGAGCTAAGATAATCGAGTCAAGTCTAACTTTTTGTTGCATAGTACTCTAGGAGCGGACTTAACTATATCCACCATACATTAAGTTTTGAACTCTTGTCTCAATGGCTGGGCACCAGGGAACAAGAATAAGGGAATGGAAATGGCGCTGGTCTGGCATGAGAAAAGCCAGTCGCACTGCTTTACAGAAGGGTTCCTTATCATACAAACTCACTCTTTTGGTACAGGCACACACACATGACGTTTCCGCCCCCTGCTAGTCAAGTTTAGTTCACAGTATTTTAGTTCTTTTTTAAAGTTATCGTTTGTTAACAATCTCAATCTTTACATTAACAACGTAAAAGGAAGATATATTTCAGAAATTGTTAAATAAAATATCGGGCTAGTTTTTTTTTTAAATCGGTTTTCTTTCACACGCTGGTTTTGTTCTCAAACATGAAAATGTTTTGCTTGAATAAATTGTTTTTCAAACTTTTCGTAAGAAATTGAGATAATCTCCGGATTTAGATTCAAGCAAACTAGCAACTAAAAACAAACTGAAGGAGGGAGCTTTAAACCTTAGAAAAATTTGTTTATTTTTTTATTTTTTTTTCTGCAATCTAAACATGCACTATTTTTTATTATTCTTTGAACGGTTTAAATAAAATAAAAGACGACATATCTTTTGATATTTGTGATCTGCATTTATCCGTGCCTGAAGCTATAGCGGACATTGCCCTGTTGCCAATACCCTAAAAATGTTAAACCTTCATGTTTATTTAGTGCACCAACAATAAACGTGTTTTCATTTTTTAAACTGCATAGGTGCACCATGCATACGATGCATTTTAACTTCTTGGGCCATAGAGCAGGGCGGCGTGAATTTCTTGAAAAAAAATCCTGACATTCAGATTCAAGCCTAACGGATGTGCCGCGTGTGAAATGTCAAGATGGCGTGCACGTTTAAGAAATATTAGATATCTAACATGTGTATCTATTTCTGTATTTACATGGCGTCCCATATGATGTATATTAGATTATCTTCAAGTAAAAATATGCACAAAATACTCCCAAAATCTTTGTATTTTCTGCGTGCGAGCGAGATTTATATTAGGCTTATTCAAATTTACAAGATGATTGATTTAAAAAAATTCCTGTTAGTCCCAAAAATACCAATTTAGAGCTATGTAGTATGAACGATCCAATGCGGTGGTCTAAAAAATCGTCGAAAATGTGTCAATTATGATAAAATATAGCATTTATGGCCTAACCAACAGGGCATGTATATATCAGATGCAGAAATCTTCTCCGTAAATTTCGAATCGAAAGCACTAAAAAATTTCTAAAAATGCGATTTCGAATCGTATATATAAATATGATGTGTGTTAGTGATAAAATATGTGTGTACACTAAATTATATAATTATTTAATACTCCATATGTGAAAAATTAATAGTATAATAGTATTTTTTTAAACACAAAATAAAACATGATAATTTATGATGGTTTAGCTTAAAAAGTTTATTAAATATAAGTCTATTGAATATATAATATTGATAAATTTTGTTCTGCAATGAGTATTTGTTTAAACAAACTTTCATATTGCAATCACAACTAAATATGCATTCCTTTCTAAAAAGCTGTTTTTTTGGTATGCAACAATTTTCATTGAATCCCGCAAATATGTAAACTTATTAATGCATGTCCAGTCCAGCTCTTTGTCATTTACTCTCAGAACAATTATTATCAATTAAATTCGGGATTCAATAAAAACTCTATAAGCTACGTCTTCAAATATTAATCAGTATTTCTTCAAATCTTAATTGTATCTCGAGCATATTATTTGAAAAATTGCTAAGTTTCTTAGCCCTTTGATTATATTTCTGTAAAAAACCTTCCTATTAAATACAATTTCATTTCTGTTGGTTTTCATTTTTCTGAGAGTAAATGATACATTGATACATGATGAAAACAAGTAATTAGTCTAGGTTCTAAAATATTAAAAAAATTTAAAGGAACCCATTTTACGCACTTATATATACATAAAATGATTCATTAAAAGTATCTAAGTAGTTTCTTTGACCGTAGTAGATTTGACATCCACCATTAACAAAGTGTGGACCCCACTCTCGTTCTCTCATTAACTGTAGTAGATTTTGGCATCCACCATTAACAGAGGATGTAAAGTTACAGAGTAACAAAAGTTTGTATACGTCCGATTATAACTAATGAATCCCTTTTGCCTAAAATTTTGATTGAGAAAGTTAAAATTAAAAAGTTTGACTTTTTAGAGAAATCTCCAGACAAAACTGGGTTTCCATGCTAGTAGTTTTGCTTTTTTACTTTACTATTTGAGGTTCTTGCATTTATAGTATTTTTACAGAATATCTCAGGCTCTCAGACTCAGAGAAACAAATTGAGTCTTTGTTAAAAACTCAGATTTTCTAATCCCTACATCTTTGCAACCCGATAGCTACATGAGAAGTTTATTGAAATACTATATTTCCCCAAATGTTGGCCACAATAATTAAAAAATTAAATTTATAATTATAAAATTTATATTAAAAAATTTGTCGGCAGTTGTAACCTGTTGGCCTTTGTCACGAATAAGCTATGCAATTTTAGAAATATAGGATACTAGAAATTCAAGGCGCTTCGCGCCCTTCTTTCTAGCCTTAGAGGACGCTTCGCGCCCATCTTCTAAATTAGTTGTGAACATGTTCTCTTTGTGTACATCGTAAAACAAAACAAAAATAATTCGCGGATTTTCACAAAAAATTTCGCGGATTTTCAAAATTTTTTAAAAATTTAATGACGATCGAATTTTGATGGAGACAAATATTTGAAATTTTGATTTTTCATAAACCTTCCCTGGGGTCCCTAGATGTCCCACAAAAAATTTGGGCCCGATCGGTTCAGCCATTTTGACGTTTATTGGATACAAACAGACAGACAGACACCCAAACAGACAGACAGACAGACAAGCCAAATTTATATATAGATATATTGGGCTAACCTAAAAGGCCATATAACTTTAAGCTACTTTAATCTGACGAACTTTATTTTTAAATGTAAACTAAATGATTTGACAGAAAAGTAATCTTTTTTTGATTAAAAACGTGATTTTTCTCTAAACTAGCAATCAATTTAGGAACATCAATAGCGGGCTAATAGATTAAAAGGAGATTATATTTCTATGTTTACGTTTTCTAAGTATATTTTTCATTAAAATGATGAGAGAGTTGCGAGGTTGTGAGATTTTTAGAGCGCTTAAAAGCCCAGAGATTTCAATGCTGTAAAGGGCAGAGAGTAGGANACATTTGTCCTCAACCGAACCTTTATCTAGAGTTGAAGGTTTAGCTCTAGGTTTAGTGTTAAACCAAGGGTAGAGAAGAGTAGAACTACAAAACGTAAACTTCAGATCGTGACTTCACACAGACTAAACGTTTTAGTGTTAACGTATTTAATATGGAGCAAAATATGAGGAATAAATAAGAGGACATGAGTGGGGGGGGAAGGTCATACGTTGGTTTAAAATTTTCATATTGCAAATTCTTTCCTTTTTCATGCAGAGCTATGTTTTAGTTTCCAGTAATTCTTCAAATAAGTTAACAACGTTTTTTATCAGCAGTTCTTCAAATTAGATAATTGTTATTCACAAGAATCCTAGGGGTACTTTTCAGATTTAGCATTTATCTTTGGAATTATTTACCCCAGTTTAATATACATCAGAACCTGTAAAGGGACTGAAGATGTTTTTATTCTTACTAGAAATTCTTTCTAGGCTTTTAGGGCGCTTCGCGCCCATCTTCTATTTAAACTTTTAATTGTGGCTTTATCTGTGAGCATCTTCTCTTTGTACAGTATAAAACAAAAACAAAGAAAGTTTGCGGATTTCATAATATTTTTTCGCGCATTTTCAAAATTTTACAAAAATAAAAAAACTTTTAAACACAAATTTTTAAAATTTCAATCATTCCTAAACCTTCCCTGGGGTCCCTAGATGTCCCACAAAAAATTTTGGCCCGATCGGTTCAGCCGTTTTGACGTTTATTGGATAGAAACAAACAGACAAGCCAAATTTATATATAGTTATACCAGACATGTTTAATATACATCAGAACCTGTAAAGGGACTGAAGATGTTTTTATTCTTATATACCAGACATGTTTAATATTCATCAGAACCTGTAAAGGGACGAAATATGTTTTTTCAAGTGACTCTCCATCTAAAGAAGGCAATGCCTGATGCACAGCGGTACAAGTCAGAGAGACTCTGATAGGGAGAGGGAAACCAAGGGACAGAATTAAAAAATGTTTATGGTTTCGTTGTAAATCACGCATGTGCTTATCTTGAAATAACGCTAACAGTCCCTTTAAAAGGCCAGATTTCTCGTTTATCTGATCTTGTTGTATTGTTATTATCAGATATCAGAATCCTCGTTTATCTGATCTTGTTTTATTATTATTATCAGATATGAGAATGATGTTTCTGTTGTTTATGTTTCTCCTAGAACTACTGGGTTCAACCTTATCTCAGAACTCACAGAATTTGTTCAGGTACAAACATCAGAAACTTAATATTCGTCAAGAAGGAGGGAGAGAAGGAAGAAGGGGGGGGGGGGAGAGGGGAGGTGGATGAAGAGGGAAGGGGGGGTGTATGTCTGAGGGAAGGTGGAGGGAGATGCAGATCTGGAATGTGAGGTGGAGGGGGGAGGAAAAGGGAAGGTGGAGGGAGAGAAAAGAGGGAAAAGAAATGGAGAGTGTAAAGAGAGGGGTTTAGGAATGTTAAAAAATAGTAAATGGTTATTGGCAATTACAAAGAACCAAAAAGTAACTTGAAAGATTGTAAGTTGTTTAAAAGGACTCGGGGAGGCGGGGGAAACAGATCAGAAAAATTTGAAAGGAATGAAATAAAGAAAGAAAAATTCAAAAAGAAGAAAAAGTGTTAGAAGAAGAGGAAAGAGGTATAAAAAAAGATGTAAACAGTATAAAAAAGGTAATAAAGAAGAAAAGTGCACATGAAAAAAGTGTTAATTAAGAGATAAGATGAATGAAGAAAAGAGATCAGAATTTCTAAGAGCCCCATGAAAGAGGGAAAGGAGTGTTTAAGAAGTAAAAAGGGAAAAAGATTACAACGTATTAATCAATAATAATGATGGTTGATCTATTCTATAGTCGTGGAACATTTCAAACCATCACAAGATTTAGAGGTAAATAGACTTTTTTTTTAAATTACAAATTTTAAATAGATGATGATAATATGTTATATTGTATGCAATAATGTTTGAAGGCCTTTATTCTTAAAAACAATGACAATAAAACAATGACAATAAAAAATTTAAGAATCCATTTTGTTGCAGTTTTTCTGATTTTAAAGAAGTTATATTTCAATGAAGTAAACCCTTGTACACGTTTTGATCATAAGAAATTAACAATAGTAGCTCATCTTAGACTTGTAGTCTTTATATTTGAAAATAAAATCCTGAGCATTGTGGTTCTCATTTGTGTTGTCGATATCCAGGACTTGATTTTTAGGAATGCCTCGGCGGAGATATTATTAATTTTCAGTCACGTTCACAACTTCTAAATGATTGTTCATGGAACATTTAAGATCCAAAATATTATTTGTAAACATGATTGAAACCAATCTCAGTATAATACCACTTATAATACTTTTATAAAGAAAATATAATGATGTATCGTATCTTTAATCATATTTTCTTAAGTCTACTCTACTAGCTTGGTACTTGTATCTTGAATATTGTAAAATGTATGTATTATATATTGTTATATTTTGTCACATATCTATGCATATAAAGTAGAAATATTTGTTTGTTTGTATGTCCCATCATAACTTAGGACACATTGACCAATTTGCCTCAAATTTTGGTTAGATAGCTTTTGAGAACCACGGGAATTTCCGTCAGCAAAGCTGGCTTTCAAAGCTAGTTATTATAATATCTATATAATAAAACGACATTTGAATATATGTTCACTATAGCCGGCCAAACAGCTGGACCGAATGGGCCTAAATTTTTTATGGGGACCCATTGCTAAAAAAAGATGAAATTTTTTATTTCACTGGCAACGTCGGGTAATTCAGCTAGTAGTGTAATATATATGTTTATTGTTGTTATATATTGTTATATATTATTAAAGATTGTTATTTATTGTTATATATTATTAAATATTGTCATATGTTATTAGATATTGTTATATATTGTTATATATTGTTATACATTGTTATATATCGTCGTACATTATTAGATATTGTTATATATTGTTATATATTGTTATACATTGTTATATATCGTCGTACATTATTAGATATTGTTATATATTGTTATATATTGTTATACATTGTTATATATCGTCGTACATTATTAGATATTGTTATATATTTCAGGGTCTAATGAACGAGATTTTAGTAACTTTGTTGATCTACCGAGCCAGAGACTACAGGTATCTACATATTAAAAAAAAAATTCCATTATCCGAATGTCTTGTTTTATTATATCTATATAATAAAACAAGACATTTGTATATATATGTTGTCTATAGCCGGCCAAACGTCTGGACCGATTGGGCTGACATTTTTTGTGGACACTCATGGGTGATTGGGAGTGTTACAATAAAAATTTGAACTTTTTTTTTCAAATATATTTTTTTTTCAAAATATCATTTTTCAAAATTTTTTTCACGGGAAACGGGCCCTTCAGCCAGTAGAAAATAAATCGAAAATTATAGATATTGGAACTTAATTTTAATCATCTTGAATTTAATGCGCGCATGTATAATAGAACAATTATTGTTTTTGGAGGATATTTTTAAAACCTATAAAATTGTGCTAATTTAGGCATCACAGCCCCAGCGCGGTGGTGCCTCTCCACAGGGAAACTCAGATTGTGCTTTAGGTAATGTTTGATCGTAAACAAATGTATTTTTGAGAATCTAATTGATCATACTTTCCTATTTTCAGAATTGTCCAACACATGTATTACATACACAGAGATTAGTGAAGCATTCGTTACAGCAAGAGACTCAGTAGTGAGGGTAATAAACTTCTTCAGGGGGATTTTGACCTTTCAGGCAGATTGCAACCCTTTTCAGGCAGATTGCAACCCTTTTCCAAGAAGAATTTTATCTTATACTGATGTCTTTCAAGTCTCTATTTTTCATCGTACTCTGCAATAGACAAATATTTTGGAGGATTTTTCAGTTTAAAGGAGTTAAGTCTTTGCAACAAACTCGAATTTTCTAATCCCTATATATGTCAAACCTTATGACGAAAACCTTAGACATTTCAAACTTAGATTATTTGATCTAACAGAATTTATAGTTTGAAATATGTAAGGTCTACGGCATTGGATGGCAGAGATATTAGGATTAGAACATCAGAGTTTGTGGCAAGAACTCAATTCCTTTATGCATTATCCAGGCAAAATGTTTCAAATTGAACCTATCGGTTTAACAGTTATGGCGTTTACTGGATTTACATACAAAAATACAAACAGACAGACAAGCAAATTATTCATATAGATTTACCATCAACTATGAATCTACATTAATTATTGCATTTAAATCATTATATTTTCAACTATTTTTGTTTTGTTTTTAATCCTCTTATAAAAAACCCACAAACAGATTAATATTATTACAATTTTTACAATTCTTTATAATTTATTATTATTAAAATTTATCCTTTTTTCACAAAACTCCAGTATTTTAGTTCCACTTATTTTAGCATAAAAACGACAAAATCTAGATTTCTACGACATGCATTCTAGATTCCCTTGAAGTCCCCGAGATCAGGGAGTTTCGACAGAGATGAAGTTCATAATCTAGGTGTAGTGATACAGGAGACAACTAGGATACTAGCTCAGGTGATACAGGGATACATATCATAGGTGATACAGGGATACATATCATAGGTGATACAGGGATATATATCATAGGTGATACAGGGATATATATCATAGGTGATACAGGGATATATATCTACATGTATACATATCATAGGAAATACAGGGGTACATATCAAAGGAGGTACAAGAATTCTGACCATACAAATGATACAGGGTAACTTATCAAAGGGGATACAGAAATACATACACAAGGGATACAGCTACTTACATAAGGGATACATAGAGATGAAAATATACATACAGGATACAGGGATACAGAAAGGGGATTCTGACAGGATACAGTATGATACTAAAACTGTTGTATTCATGACACATGTATTGTAAGTAATTTAACATTTAAAAATATGTTTTAAATACAATTTTATAGTCACGTGCAGGGCTAATAGATAAGAAGGAGTTTAAATTTCCTGGTCAATTATCCTGCAGAAGTAAAATGAGGATAGAGAATTTTTATTCTAAATATCTATGACGTTAGTTGTTGTAGTTAATTCAACCTCTTGCCTCCCTTTTATCGGATGAAAGAACTAAATTCTTCGTAATTTCTGATTGAAGTAAGGTTCAAACAAAATTGGATTTCAAGAAGGTCTTTTGTAAAATCCATTATTTTTGCAAATATATTCTTTATTCTCTTTGAAATTACACTCCCAAACAGATGGGTATGTTTTTATTATTAGTTTTTTTCTCTTAAAGAAACCGTATTTTCAAGCGGGCCCCAGTTTAAAGAGTTGAATACCCGATATATACCCTAAATATATATACCCTACAATGAGGAAGATATCAATTGTTTTTTCTTTGAAAACTGTTAGATTCTGAGAATTTCCTGCTTTGTTTTTGAACATTTTTTAATTTTCAGAAAGAAAAACAAAAGTTTTCTTTTTCATATTTGCTCAGCTGAACATTTGAAAGGTATCGAATTGTAAATCTGAATTGTCCCTTTAAATAAAATCTGAAAGTACGTCGGGAGTCCCTTTAAATTATTTTTAATTGAAGGAAAATACATTATTTTTGTTTGTTTATGCGCTTGGACGCGCTGTGCAGAGTATAACGTTAAATGTTGATGCTGTAATTAGTATGCGCGCATTCAAGGACAACATTGGTTTAATTGTATAATATGATAATTGGTTTGATCTTTTTAACAGAGACGATTTAGAAAAAATATTTAAAGTACTTTCTCGAAGTATCCGAATGAATACTGAATTAATACTGAAATAATACTGAATTAATACTGAAACGTATCAAGGAAAACAATGAATTCCGATATTAACTGTTTTTTACAAAAATACTAATCATAATAATTTTAACTGTGGTTGCTCTATGATTCCGAAAAAAACTGGATTTTATTTGATTAAACTTGCAGATGTGAGATGTCACCTAAATTTGAAATGTTTTCAGAATAAATTCAAAAAGTAAATCTCATTTTATGCCAATTCTGATTTAAGGTGAATTGAAGCGTAAAGCATGTACATATACTGTGAGAAACATGACATTTCAATGTTTAAAGTCGAGATTTAAGGTTAATCGACTTGTTTCTCAGATTTGTTGCAGTTATTACTATCCTGTAATCTTTCCAGCTCTTAGACTTAAATAAAGCTAAATTATTTTGAGTTTACAGAAACTGAGTTTTTGCCACATAATCCAATTTTCGAATCCCTATTTATTTGCAACATAATGTCGTATCCTAGAAATTTCAAACTATCTATACTGTTAGATCAAATAATCTAAGTTTTAAATATCAAGGGTTTACACCATCAGTTTACAAAGATATAGGGATTTGAAAATTACTATATTTCAGAAGACGGACATTGTAATGCTGTAACTTGAGTTAAGAAATAATTGTTATCTTGATGACCCAGCAACATTTTGAATATCATTTTTCCATCAAATAGTGAAGACAACTGTCAATACTTTACATTTAAAATGCAGGGGAAGACAGTTCCAAATCAAGTTTATGTTCCAAATCTGACACTGAGTGTCAGGTTTGGGTACACATATTATGATCAACGGTTTAGTAACTCTTCCTGTGCCGAGAGCAAATAGACATTAAAGAAACTATTTCCAACATATTATTAAGCACGACAAGAGCTACAAATAACACTATTTTCTTTTCTAAAATTAAAACTGTGAGAGAAACCATCTTTGAAACAATTCAAGATGTTCCATGTTTGCATATTTTACAAATTCGAATCTTGGACGCGTTTTGGAACCCAATTTTTGAAACAATCCATAATTTGGAAATATTCAACAATTCAAAACAAAACACAGTTTTATAACCTACAGAATAGCATGAATCACTGAAAATATTTCTTCCAAATAATTGTATAATTCATTCAATAATGGAATATTTTTAATTGTCTTTTATGATGAAAATAAAGCGCGCAATTTATTTCCTAAAATCCGCATTTGAATGCGCTCACGACCTTGAATGAATTTTAAGAACTGGATAATCCTAAAATGCAACTGCATCTCCTTTATCTAAACCCACCTTTGAGTGCGCAAACTGCAATGTGCAGATTTTAAGGTCAATTCGAATGCAGATGCTAAAGGTTTTTAGCTTGAGGCAAATCAAGTCCTTACTACAAGTCCATTTTATTATTGACGGGAAAATGCATTCGTACAAATCAAAAGTTCAAAGAATATTTTATTCATTTTGCAGATATATCTTTTTCTATTTGAAATTAGATTTTACAAAAATTCTTTCAACTTTCTTTTGTAAAATATCTGAATAAATTTGTTTTTGTTTTGTTTTTCAACGTTCATCTGAAACGCCACTTTTATGATCTTTGTAAAGATATAGGTATTAAAGTTTTTGACAAAGACTCAATTTCTTTGCTTTGTGGATTAAAATTATACACATAAGCAAACCTTGTAAATACTAAAATAACCTTGATAGTAAAAAAGCAAATGGCAAAAATGGAAATGTATAAGTTGAAAGGAAGCTCTGGTTTTATTATCCTTTTAACTTTTCAACCCAGCTTGTCGTATAGACCTTAGATATTTCAAACTATAACGAAGTCTATAAGATTAAATATTCTAAGCTTGTAATATTAATGGTTTGCACCATCAGGTTGCAAATATATAGGTGAGACATGATTCCTCTAAGACTGTTTTTGAAGCACTTTATCTTATTTATTCTTTAAATACATTTAACATATATTTATGAACTTACTAAACATTTTCTGAATCATTTTCAATAATATTTCTTACTTGTTCAGAGATACGGACTGGATAGTAAAGCACTGTTTGAGCGTATAAGTCTGATTGATACAACTAGAACAAGTATTAACGGATTCTGTCCCACAGCTCTTCTTAAAAAGTAAGATTTTAAGATTTACAAAGAAGAACAAAATGGAAACGAAAATGGTCATTGTCGTGAGTTTTAAAAACGCTTTTGAGTGTTGCTTAAAGAAAAAGGGTCAATTTTTTTTTCACTTTAAAATCAAATGTAAGCACCACACAATCATAACACATGGCTAGAAAAATAAAAAAATAAAAAAAAATCAACATAATTTAAAGAATTATGAAATAATGAAATTGCGAACAGGTTTGAAAATATTCATTTATTGGACTGAAAATAATAATAAGAAGAAAACCCATAAACGAATCAAAAATGAACCAAAAACGATCATTTACCGGTATGTGCGTTACATATATATTAGGGGTGTGAAATCTAGTGAAACTTTTCTGAAATCATTTTACAGAAGCAAAATAGTATTCCGCTTGGAATTCTAAGGCATGTTTATAAAATACATTTTTCACAAAATTTAAAAATGTGTTAGCGAAAATGAAAAATTTGACAATCTTAATAATATGGGTATCCATTGAACCAAAACAATTTACAGAATTGAAAAATAATTAAAATTGGGCAAGTTATGGTCAAAAAAAGTTTTCATTATAGTACTAAAAAATGTCTTTTTTGACCTTACTCAGTCAAATTTAAATATTTTTCGATCCTGTAAATTGATTCGAATTCAGAAATTTAATTCGGTTTCAATGATACCCAATTCAATAAGTATTTCAAAATTTTCATTTTCACTTATACTAGTGACTTTTTAAATATTAATCCCCATTATGTAAAATATATTTTATAAACATGTCTTAATATTCCTAGTAGAATACTTTTTTGCTTCTGTAAAATTGTTTCAGAAAAATTTCACACCCTGTATATATGGATGCATGTATATATATTGGAGTTTTTAAACTTCACATTTTATCAAAAAAGAATTATACTAAAAATGTTTCACATTTCATGACGATCCTCAGTATTAAAAGTTCTTTGAACAATATATATATATATATATAGATATGATGATATAAATTTTTTTTGATTGAATATTAAATTGATTATATATTTATTATTTATATATCATATACATATTTGTGAGCCAGGAATTTTCAAGAAAGTTATTTGCTTTGTAATTTGCAATTTCCTGTTTTTAAAAAACTCTGGGATCCTGTTTACGATTTACTATATTCTCAAAAATATACTTAAAGGGACTGTTCTCTGGCCCGATACAGATCGTTGGATGGAACCTGTAATAATTTGGAGAATCCTCTTTGGGGATCCTCGATGATGGCCTTTAGCAGGTTCGGAATGTTTTTATATGTTTTAAAATATACGTTTTACCGCATAAAACAGAAAAATAAAATAGAGAAAGAAGAAACTGAGCTTTAGATAAATGTTTTCAACTATTTTTTGGAAAACCATCCAATTAATCACACGTTGTTTTTATAATCATAACTCAGGAACCCCTGGACAGATGTGCCTCAAATTTTGATTGGGGAACTTGGGAGAGCCACGGGAATGTCCTTAGCTTAGATTTGAAATTTTAAGTTGAGTGGTTCGACTTTAATAGCAAAAATTAAATTTTCCTGTAAAATCGTAAAGTGCGGGAGTAACTTTTAGTTACCTGGGCAGCGCTGGATTCCGAACCTAGTTCTCTTATAAACCTTATCTTATTATGTTAAATACACTTACACACGTTTTATATGTGCAACAGCAGTATTGTACATCATTCAGTATTTTTCAAATAGATTATCAAGTACAGTAGGCGGCAACAAAGAAATGGACCAATTATACACGACGTCACAAGTGTCAAATATAACAAGGAAAACGAAATGTTCTCACATCAGTTGACATGTTTTCAAGATTGAATAAAAAAGTGTAAAAACAGAAAATAAAGAACACATGCATTTTCACTAATTTTACTGTAAGACTAAGATAACCACTTTAGTCTCAATTATATTACTATTATTAATAATCTTGTCGGACACAAAAACTGAGTTGACACCGGTGACGTAAGAATACAGCTGTACTGAGAGTGTACAAAGTCTACGTTGCCATCTATTGTTATTAGAATCTATTTGTGTATAATTTTTTTCTTTTGGTGTCAAGATTGAGAAAAAATATGCTTTTTTAACTAACATCATATCTATCATCAATCATCTAAAACGTTTTTTCGCCTGACATTAAGATTTTTTTTACAAGTATTGGAAGAAAAAACAAATTACGTCGAAGGTTCTAAATATCTAAATATTAAAGGGACCGTAAGCGCAATGCCCGATTTACAACGGTACCCTTAAAAACTTTGTCTGGTCAAGTATGAATAAGATATCCATGTTTTTGTTTCTTGAAACTGTTTTTTATTTGCGATTTCTATGCAAAGTGACTTGCACATTTCTTTCTTTTAAGAAGCAACTGCAGGGAAATTCACACTTTTCAAATCAGAAAAACGACGTTTAGATCAGATTTAGGTGTCAAGGGTATTGTTGTAAATCGGGCATTTCCATCTTTGCATGGAGGGTCACTTGAAACTACGGTAACAGTCCCTTTAATATAAAAATATGGTAAAATTTGTAATTGTATAAAGTAATAATGGTTATTTTCCCTCTTAATGTAGAATGGGGTTGTACAACTACAAACCCTTGCGCGAAAAAATAGAATAATCAATGATCCTTTGAATTCACATAGCAGATTTTTTCCCTTTTCAGAAGCTTTCATTCTTTGAAAGGAATTGAGTTTTTGCCACAAACACAAATTTTCTAATTCCTAAATTTTTACAACCTGTTTGTATACACCTTTGATATTTCAAACCTATACTACTTGAATTTATAGTTTGAAATATCAAAGGTCTACGAAATCGGGTTGTAAAGATAAAGGGATTATAAAATCTGAGTTTCTGGCTAAAAAACTCAATTTCTTTATATTTAAACTTATTTGTTCAAGGTTTCTCCCTTACGCCTACGCAGACGGTATTGCAGAGCCGAGAAGATCAGTTTCAGGAAAACTATTTTTTATTTCGAAAATAATCAATATTTTGCATTACAGAGTCTAAAAACTAGCCTCAAACTCTAATTTTCTAATTTTTATTTCTTGTTTAAATCGAAATCAATTTTTATATTTCTATGGTAAGTGAATAATGTATTTATGTCAAATTAAATTGTAACAGCATACAAAAACCCTTTTAATTCTTAGAGAGTAATTTTTTTAAAAAGTTTTTCTTGTTTAAAAATAGTTTTGCCCGTTTAGGTCACCCCCTTCCATCTCCCAGAGAGGTAAATCAATATCTGAATTTGATTTTAAGAATTATGAAAATTAGATTTCATTCTTTTTCTTTAATGCCAACAAGCTATGGATGTTTTATGATGGAGACCATATATTTAACTATCTGTATTTTTAAAATATTTTGTGGTAGGCAATTACAAGATCTTTAAAGGGCAAATTTCAACTGTTAATGGTTGAAAGGTCATCATACAAAATGTTAATAAACAGAAATAAAACCAGTTTCTGTATTTCCTTCTTAATTTTACCTTTAAGATTCTTATGGTCGATTATAAAGGTACATGAAGACAAGTGATCCACCGATTCAATTTATAAAGGGGTAAGTCAGATACACAATGGTGCCCTTTAAACCTCTACCTAAGCAAATATGATGGAATTCTCCCTGGTCTCCTTTCTAGATTATTTTTAATTTCGGGTTCTCTGTAGAAGTGATTTTTGGATTATTAATGAGATACAATATTCCCATTGTGAATCCGGTTTGCCCCTTTTTTCTTTTGAGGTTTAACCCTGAAAATATTCAGTCTCCGAACATCAAAAGTCCAGAATTATTTGCCTGACACCTTCGTTATCGGAATATTTAGTATGGGTGTTAGTTTAAATGTTTCCTGGGACTTAAAATTTCAACGACACTCCATTTAGGTGCAAATTATAGGTGGTTCTCTAACCCTATAGTAGTGCGTCCAAATTAGTCAACAGTAGTTCATATTACCACTTCAGGACATATTGATGTTTCAAGTCCACAAGTCCATATTGGAATCAAAGGACTGAAGATTAGTCCGGTATTTTCCAAAGTACTTCATATAGATAAATTATAGCTATAAAAAGTATACATTATAAGGGAGGGAGGGGGGGGGGGGGCAACCTGGCAATTATTCATTAAGTGAAAGAATTATGTACAAATGCCAGTAAACGATCTAATGGTTCAGTGAATTCTGACATTTTAGAATTTAAGCTTCCAAAGATATAAAAGAGGAGAATTCTTATCATCACATGGTATTAAACATATTAAAGCAATCATATCAAGAGAAAACACGTTTTTTTCGACGAACATTAATCATTGTATACATTATTTTGGTTATAATTAGTAGATATAGTTATAAGGGACAGTGGGAGGAGGGGACATGACCCCCGGACCCCCCCCCATGAGTGTTTCAAAAAAATATTAATTTTTAATAATACCCAGGCATTCTGCCTAATTTTTTTCCACTTCTGGTTGTTTACCTCTTCTGATGCCTGTGACAAAATAAAGCAGGAAGTCCAAATTTTGCCAAACTGTTTTGCAAACTTGTAAATATGTTTGGTTTTCTAAATTACACTCAAGATTTTTGAAAATTTTAAATTTTATTTTCCAATGGCTTGGTTAAATGCATCAAATGGACATAATTTAGAGCGTACGTATATTGGTTTAACATTTTATTGAAGAAATGCTTTTATTTAAAAAGTAAGTATTACAAAGTTTAGATACATATATTTATGTGACTTGGCTGAAATGGGTTTAAAAGTTGTCTGATATTTAACCCGGAAGTTAATAAACAGGCCCACACCGTGCATTGTTTAAGATTGTATTGAGCTTTATGACCATGAACTCTTAATCTTTAATTAGTATTATTGCAGGAAGTCCATTTAACATGAGGATTTTATTAGAGGCTGCACCATAAACTAGACCTGTATTTATCTAGATCTTTAATTTAATTTTATAATGTCTTTGTTAATGTTCAAGATCTGCAAAATTGTAAATTCATCATAAGCAATCGTGTCTATCTTTTTTTGTGTAAAATTATTTTCTGGTTCGATTAAACTTTACCGTGAGAATCTGGACAAATAAACTAAGATTCATTGTTTAATTAATTTTCAACCTTTTCCTCTAGTATAACTTCCCTATATAAAATGTTTATCACTGATGTTATTGTTCAGGTTTCTGCTTTGATGCATAGAGATGAGAACGTTCATGAACATTCTATAAATATTCTTCTTATTGCATGGGGACAGTTCATTGGTAATTTTTATTCATACTACAGTAATATCCCATAATTGTCGTCTTTGTTCTTCTTTCATTTAATATTTTGTATTTGTAACTGTTACAACTACAGTGGTAAGCGATTATAACAATACAATGAAGACGACTTTCTTATTAAAGCTTTGATTGTTAACATTTTTTTGAATTACAAGTTTACAAGTAATCAAAGAGGAGCTTTTTGAATTGATCTATTCTATTATTTGATGATAATTCTTTATGTGTATCTTTATGTGTTGACACATGCTGCAGCAGCTTAATTTTAATCAATATTGCAATCGAAAGTCGTCTTCATTGTATAGATAAAATCTGTAGCTGATAGGTTTGGCAAAAATGTTTATAAGTCCGATCCGAGCTAAGAATTTCAGAATTAATATCTTATGATGCATGTCATACCTCCAAGGGGTTATTTTAATTCAGGGATCACATAAGCATTGATCCTAATATTTAAAGTGTCCACAATAGATATCGAGATAAAGATAAGATTTTAAAATCTCCATATAACTAATCCTTAGGAAAAGCTACTCTGCTAAACTTTGAAATAAATTTTTCTTTGCTATTCTAATTTCCACAGTACAGTATGTCAGCACATCATCTAATTTAACATGCTTTCTATTTGTTTTCGCCGAGAGGAGTCGTGTTTCACCGTGAGTAAGTGAAGACGTCTTATGTTTGCAAAAATTACGGAGGGAAAGATTCGGACTTATATTTTCGTAAAACTTTCTTGTTGTCGTAATATAATAAAATAATCAAGGGGAATTTCAATGTCGTCTTCTCGGAGCCAAAACTTTCTGAAAAAGTCCAATCTTTATAATTATATTAAACAAATTTATTTTAATTATTTTCTAGATCACGACATGACCCTAACTGCTGAAACAGAAAATATAAGATGCTGCTCAGGTATAATATTTTTTACCTTTTGAACAACATTATCGACATATGATTCCCCCATCAGTGGGAGCTTATGATGTCATATAACGTCCCTTGGCCGCTCTGCGAAGTTTTCAGGACAAAATTCACGTATTTTCATCTCAATAGACAATAAAATTGTGTACTACTACTTTTTCGGGAAATTGAAAAAGATACTTTTTCTACTTTTAATTCCCGGTTAGCTTTCCTAGCTGTAAAGACATTAAACGCTATAATTTTAATACAGGGTTACCCTACAAAGGATATTCCTCATTTTCATGATTAGAAACGTATTTCTTTCTTTGCCGAAGCTATGAAAAGACTCTATGTAAGGAAGAAGACTTGGGATCGTCATATTCTATGAGTTTTAGGTCGCCTTTACAGTCTCATCCTTTGTGGGCAACCCTGTATCTTTTAGATATAAATAAAAAATCAACCCAAAGAAGATTTTTTAAATTATTTACTGCAAAAAAAATCTTATTTTCAGTCATTTTCGTGAGTTCTTAGGTAGTTTTATATCAAAAAAGTCGTTTCTTCCTCTTTTTTTTAGATATGCTATAGTGTAACGCTCCCAGAAATTTTTAAGGGCAAAAAATCGCTTATGAAAAATATATTTTATTGATCACTTGAACGGTGAAACCAGAATATAATACGAAATAATGACAAGAGATCTTTTAATCGTCTGCCATCTTACCGAGGTTTCCATAACTTTCGTCTTAAAATATTCTTGTATTAACTTATTTCTAATTCTGTTTTGTAGGTCCCAACACCACCCATCCTAGCTGTATGCCAATCCAGGTATTCAAACTATATTCAGTCTAGTATGAATTACATAGATATCAATGTTTATCATTTTAAAAACGGATTATTATCAATTGTAATTGCTATCTTTGAATGGAAGATCACTTCAACTTAAGATTATTGTCCCTAGTTTTTGAAATTATGCATGTAACCCCACCAACCAGGCTACACTCCTATCCCTATGTAACTGAATATGACCTTGTCATGTGATTTGACGTTTTCATATGGGGGGGGGGACTCCCGTCTTACTCATTTAAGAATACAAAAGAAGAATATTTAAAGTTCAGACTAAACAGTTGATTAATTAACCTTTAAAACTATGAAAGGGATTGTATACGTAATTTCAAGTAAACTATACTTTCAAAGATGGCAATACCCGATTTACAACGGTACCCTTAAATATTTTCCATGGTCAAGTATGAATTAGATTTTAACTTTTTTGTTTATTTTGGGTTTTCTGCAAAAGTGACTTGTGTATTTCTTGGAAACTTATTAATTATTGAATGAATTTAGATTTCTGAACGGGATTCCTTCTACTCGAGGCACAACCAGGGCTGCATGCATTTTATCAGATCCAGAGCTGGACTCAGACCAGGATGCAGACTAGGACCTAGAGAACAGTTCAACCTGGTAAACCCCCCCCCCCATCCCTCCTATTTTACTCATCTAGCCTTTCATCAATCTCATACAGAGTATATCGTATACTGCATGGAAACCTAGACTGAACTTCCACATAGAAAAATAAATCATCCAACAAGAAAGTTAAACCATGGCTGCCTCGGCAATCTAAGTTTTATTTTTTTTAAACGAAATCGCAAATATCTTTGGTAATTTTAAAAGCTCAAAAGAGTCTGATTGTAACTCAAAAGATTATTTTTTTAAAATCTTGTTTGGGGATTTAGTGCATTATGAACTTGCATTTATTACTTTTTATAAAATTAGATTTCAAGCTTTTCTGAAAGAATGTTTTAAAAACTTCTGATTTAAAAAGTTAAAAATTTCTTCAAGTTTTATCAAGTTCTGACAGTATTCAAATTTTATAAAACTTTTTAAATAATTGCTAAAAATTGGAAAAGTTTTAAAAGAAATTTCCGAATGAACATCAAAATATAGAAATTCAAAATTTAAATTTATTTTCCGAATACATTTACAAATTAGAAAAATCCAAGAATATTTCATCAAAAAGTGATTCAGATCAGATTCACATATTCTAAGTAAAAAAAATCCGCTATAAAATATTATTTAATTTAAACAGGTTGAAGTTAAAAAAAACTTTATAGCAGTTTGGCTTCAATTACATTCTCCTGGAACATACCTTTAAAATGTAAAAAATCCTTGCTTGTACAAGATACAGAGAAATAAATTTGAAAAAATATTAGATTTGGTGATTTTCTATTTAATAAAATTCTCCTTGTAAACTATTTTCTGAACACTCCCTTAAATTTTCACTCTACCCCTTAAATGTTTTCTGAGCATTCTCTTTAATTTAAAAATTCTTCAAAACCTGTCACAGTACCTCTCAAACTTTTTTTCCCAAACACTCTCTTTAAAATGACAATTCACGCTGTAATTCTTATCAAATTTTTCTGACTACTCCCTTTAATATGATTATTTTCATTATACTCCAATACTGTTTTTCTGAACACTCCCTTTAATATGATTATTCGCACTATACTCGTGTTCTGACCACTCCCTTTAATATGATAATTTTCAATATACTCCCATACTTTTTTTCTGAACACTCCCTTTAATATATGATTATTTGCACTATACTCCTTTTCTGAACACTCCCTTTAATATATGATTATTTGCACTATACTCCTTTTCTGAACAATCCCTTTAATATGATATTCGCACTTTATTCCTTATTTTTTTGATCTGAACACTCCCTTTAATTTGAATATTCTCACTGAAAATTAACTGTTTGATCTGAACACTCCCTTTAATTACAAAATTAACTAGGTGAGTGCTACTCTGGATGCAAACACTGTTTATTCTAACGAAGAAGAAGTTTTGAGGTAAACAATTAAGATTTTATTTGTATTTTTTAAACTAAACATCATGGTTAGTTAGTTTGAAAAGCAATGAAAACCTTTCATTTAGAAAATCTCTTCAAAGTAGAATTATTTGTTAAAATTGAAACTTTCGCATTTCAAATAAGAATTTGATATAAATATTTAAAAGTTAAAAATATCAAAAGCCTAAAATTAAAAAAGGATTTTAGTTCCCTAACATTTAAAGAGTGACATATGTCTGTAAAAGTGGATTTATGCGAGAAGAAACATTATGGAAAATTGTCAGTAATTAACACTTTTCAAAATGGGAAACGTCGATATTTTGTTACCAGAAAAAAACTTTAAGGGTACCGTTGTGAATCGTGCATGGAGGGTCACTTAAATGTCGTCTACTGTTCCTTTAAAGATAAAGTTTAGAAAAGTAAAAAGTTAAATCTTAAAAAAAACTATTATGAAAAACTAGAATATCAAAATAAAAAGATTTAGAAAGTAAGACTATTTAATAAATTATAGATAATTCTCTTCGACTGTTCGAAATTATGTGTAAAACGTTTGTTTAGAAAACTAAGAACGTATAGCGGAGGACAGATGAAAACTCTCCCTGCGTTCTCAGATCTTGGATTAAAGGTGAACCAACGAATTTGATATCAATTCGATTTTAAGGTTTCTACTATAAACTATTACTAATTTTCTTTAATATTCTTTTTGACCCTCCCCTCCCTCTCCGTCAGAATGCTTTATCATTATATTAAAAATTTTTAAAAATGGTTTAATGATAGCTTGCAAACAAAGTAATATATAATAGAACACACAGGAGGAAAAAGCATAATTTAGAAAATAACAATATATTTTAAAGAAAATGAGTTATAACACAAACTCAACTTTTCTAATCTCGATATCATTGCAACCTGGTGGTGTAAATCTTTGATATTTCAAACTATAAGACGTTTTGATCTAAGAGAATTCATAGTTTGACATATCTAAGGTTTATGACATTGGGTTGCAGAGAGTTAGGAATTAGAATATCAGAGTTTTGTGACAAAGACTAAATTCCTTTTAGGATCTGCTTCCGCTGAACCTGGATAATCCAAACCGTGGTTGTATCAGGGAAACGTTCACTTAAAAAATTTCATTCTTAAAAATTAAAAAATACATTTAAAAAATGCATTCCCGGCTTTTCTCCAATTGTTACAATGATTTTTTTTATTTCAATGATGAAATTCAGCAATTTTAGGAATTTTAGAGGATAGCCGCTTATTTACGTCCCCAAAAATGTGTTGTTCATCAGTATGCAGTTGTTAAAAATGATTGCGTAGCTTTGATTATGCAGTTCCTTAAATGTGTTGCTTTTAAGCTGCAGTTCCCTATAATGTTTGAATAGCAGTGTTCTCCTCCTTATCCCTAAAAAAACATAAGGTGTATCCTTAGCAATGTAGATCCTTTAAAACTATCGCTTGTTCAGTGTCTAGTCCCTAAATATATTTAGCCCTCCTCCTTCCCCCCTGCCTTAAAAAAACCGAAATATATTTCTAAAGTTCCTAAAAACAACTAAAAAGTTCAAAATATTTGAAAATGAACTGAATTCTAGACCCAGTAGAGAATTCTTCTGCTTTCTTACAGGAGATCAAAGGTAAACCTTTAAACCAATAATAGCAAAATATAAATATGGCCCCCTCACAAACACAAACTTCTAAATCTCAAGATTCTGAGATTAGATGCATCAAAGTTTTTATTCAAATACATAAATAAAAAGGAAAGCCGGGTTTGACGTTAAACTTAGAGTTGAAAATAAATATTACATTATACAAATATTCCATTATACAAATATTACATTATACAAATATTACATTATACAAATATTAAATTGTTAAAATATTTCATTATACAAATATTCCATAATACAAATATTCCATTATACAAATATTTCTTTATACAAATATTCCATTATACAAATATTACGTTATATACAAATATTACAGTATACAAATATTACATTATACAAATATTCCATTATACAAATATTCCATTATAAAACATTTATTTTTACAAATATTCCATTATACAAATATTTCTTTATACAAATATTCCATTATACAAATATTACGTTATACAAATATTACAGTATACAAATATTACATTATGCAAATATTCCATTATACAAATATTACATTATACAAATATTCCATTATACAAATATTCCCTTATACAAATATTCCATTATCCAAATTTTTTATTAAACAAATATTACATTGTTAAAATATTCCATTATACAAATATTTCATTATACAAATATTTCATTATCCAAATATTTTATGATACAAATATTACATTGTTAAAATATTCCATTATACAAATATTACATTATACAAATATTCCATTATACGGATATTCCATTATACAAATATTACATCATTCAAACATTACATCATTCAAATATTCCATTCTACAAATATTCAATTATCCAAATATTACATTATAAAAATATTACATTATAAAAATATTACATTATACAAATATTCCATTATCTAAATATTACAATATGCAAATATTACATTGTTAAAATATTTCCTTATACAAATATTACATTATACAAATATTCCGTAATACAAATATTCCATAATACAAATATTCCATTATAAAAATATTCCATTATACAAATATTACATTATACAAATATTACATTGTTAAAATATTTCATTATACAAATATTACATTATACAAATATTATATCATACAAATATTAAATTACACAAATATTACATTATACAAATATTATATTATACAAATATTCCATTATACAAATATTACATTATACAAAAATTCCATAATACAAATATTCCATTCTACAAATATCCCATTATTCAAATATTCCATTATTCAAATATTACATCATTCAAATATTCCATTCTACAAATATTCAATTATCCAAATATTACATTATACAAATATTACATTATACAAATATTCCATTATCTAAATATTACATTATACAAATATTGCATTGTTAAAATATTTCCTTATACAAATATTACATTATACAAATATTCCATAATACAAATATTCCATAATACAAATATTCCATTATACAAATATTCCATTATACAAATATTCCATTATACAAATATTACATTATACAAATATTACATTATACAAAGATTATATTATACAAATATTACATTACACAAATATTACATTATACAAATATTATATTATACAAATATTTCATTATACAAATATTACATTATACAAAGATTACATTATACAAATATAACATAATACAAATATTCCATAATACAAATATTCCATTATACAAATATTCCATTTTTAAAATATTCCATTGTACAATCATTACATTATTCAAATATTTCATTATTCAAATATTCCATTGTAAAAACATTACATTATTCAAATATTCCATTATTCAAATATTCCATTATACAAATATTCCATTATACAAATATTACATTATACAAATATTCCATAATACAAATATTCCATTATACAAATATTCCATTATTCAAATATTCCATTATACAAACATTACATTATACAAATATTTCATTATTCAAATATTCCATTGTAAAAACATTACATTATTCAAATATTCCATTATTCAAATATTCCATTATTCAAATAGTTCATTATTCAAATATTTCATTATTCAAATATTCCATATAATACAAATATTCCATTATCCACATCTCCAAAAACCAAATAGCAAAATAAACACCCATCTAAACATGCACAATTCCAAATATCTAAAAATCTAAAAACTGAAAAATTTTCTAGCTTAATCCAAAAATCCAAGTTCAAAAAGAAAATATCCAAATGTGCAAATATTCCAACATTCAAATTATTGAAAATCCTGAAATTAATTTAGGTCCAGCGAACAGACAGTTCTAGCTCTAATTCATCTACTTTTGCTTAGGTAGGAATCACTGGTCTCAAAGACCATTATTTTTTTCATTTTAAGATTAATAGTTAAAAATATTGTCTAGAGAGCATAACCTTATTGCTGGAGATTTATAGTTAAATATATTGTCTAGAGAGCATAACCGTATTGCTGAAGATTTATAGTTAAATATATTGTCTAGAGAGCATAACCGTATTGCTGAAGATTTATAGTTGAATATATTGTCTAAAGAGCATAACCGTATTGCTGAAGATTAATAGTTAAATATATTGTCTAGAGAGCATAACCGTATTGCTGAAGATTAATATTTAAATATATTGTCTAGAGAGCATAATCGTATTGCTGAAGATTTATAGTTGAATATATTGTCTAGAGAGCATAACCGTATTGCTGAAGATAAATATTTAAAAATATTGTCTAGAGAGCATAACCGTATTGCTAAAGATAAATATTTAAAAATATTGTCTAGAGAGCATAACCGTATTGCTGAAGATAAATATTTAAAAATATTGTCTAGAGAGCATAACCGTATTGCTGAAGAACTATCCCTGATAAACCCGCACTGGGGAGATGAAATTCTCTTTCAGGTACACATTCCATTTCAATATAAATTTATGTACATAAACTTTATTTGAAACAAATTATAGATCAATTTTTAGCAGCGGGAATACACACCTGGCTGCAACAATTACGTTAGATAATTGCCCCATATGTCTTCTGGCATTGATGGTTCTTTTATGGGACCCTGGGAAACCCACATGCTTTTTAACAAAAATAAAAAACTTTAATCAATATGGATTGATTGATTGAAATCAGCTTTTTCTGAAAAATCTGCCAGGTGCAGAGTCCAGAACCCAGCAAGCTGTAGACAAATACTTTAGAATTTTAGAATCAAGGTGAAGATATTAAAAAAAATTCGAGCTATCAAGTTTTAGCAGACCCTATGGGATAATTATTGTATCTTAAATTTGTTTACACAAATTTACAACAAGGCCTGTATTAAGATAATATTGCATTAAAACGGAATTAAAGGGAAACATGAGTTACAATTCTACTTAAAGAGGATTTGAGGACTAGATCTGGGACTCACAGATTTAAAGTATCTGGACACTCAGCATTGGACTCTGCCCCCCTTTAGAATCAGGTCACTCTGCTCAACTCCGTGACTCTAGGCATCTGGACTCTTACCCTCTAGACTCTCAGAATAAAAGAATGCCAGTCTAGTCTTTACCATACCGGCCCGTCTAGTGTACCCATAATGTGGTGGACCCAACGCGTTTTATGAGACATAATTAATGAAGTGGTCTGAACTGTATTGTCTCTTGTTAAACCTTTTTAAAGTGTCTAATGGAGATAATATTTTCAGGAGACCAGGCATATCATGGCTGCCCTGGTTCAGCACATCACACTTCAGGAGTTCCTTCCTCTTGTTCTGGGTAAAGCAGGACTTCAGGAGCATGGGCTCACTCCTTTCTCACAGGTAGAAACAGGAGCTATGTCTTATTCCTTTCTCACAGGTAGAAACAGGAGCTATGTCTTATTCCTTTCTCACAGGTAGAAACAGGAGCTAGGTCTTATTCCTTTATCACAGGTAGAAACAGGAGCTAGGTCTTTTTCCTTTCTCACAGGTAGGAACAGGAGCATGGTCTTATTCAAATATCACAGATAGAAACGGGAGCATGGTCTTACTCCTTTCTCACAGGTAGAAATAGGAACTTTGTCTTATTCCTTTCTCACAGATAAGAACAGGAGCTAGGTGAGTAGGTCTTATTCCTTTATCCGAGGTAGAAACGGAAGCATGGTCTGACTCCTTTCTCACAGGTAGGAACAGGAGCATGGTCTTTCTCTTCTATGAAAGACTATAAATAAACTCTGACACAATTATAAAAATAAAATTTTTAGGATGCTTCATCCTTTTCACTTATCATAGTCTTCCTTTTACCTTTCGTACAAGATGAAAAAATATAATTTGGACTGATTGGTATAGCTGTCGTTTTTTGGAGACAAACAAACAAAAAAACAAGGAACATATGATAATGGTTCTTTCTATTTCAGGGTTACTATGACGGCTATGATAAAACTATCAACCCATCATCATCTCAAGTATTTATAACAGCAGCTTTTAGATTCGGACATTCCCTTCTTCCTTCAACTATTGGTAAACTTATAATTAATCTTCACACTCATAACTCGGAGAGTGAAACTTTTGTTTGAGATAGCGTCTAGCTTCAAGGTCTCAATATCTTTTGTGTGAATTTTTAAACTACAGGAACCCTTGGATAAAATGGACGTCCACCAAATACAATTTAACCCGGAACTTTGGAGATATTGAAAGAATTTATTAAATGTCGTCTTGACAATTTTTCAATTGGGGTTTTTACAATTAGTTCTAACTCTCAGTATTTCTAAAAAATAAATAATTAGTCATTTTTCAGGGATAGAATTAAACCACTGAAGCCACAGGTTTAAAATACCCTGCGAACAAAGTCATTTTAGCCATTGAGTCAATTTTCAGCCATTTCCTATTGTCAAGGGCCTACCTAATCTCTGTGAAGTTTGTTAAATTTTCCGAATTTAAATTATATTTTAAGTTTCAATTTTGTATTCTTTGCATCTCTCCCATTTTATTTTTAATTCCAATGACTTTGAATATTAGAACATTTAATTCAGTTTATCTTTTCTCCAATCTCTAAACTAAACTCTTAAATAAAGTTGAATATATTTTACTAAATCATTAGATAAAGCCAGCTTTTTATATGAATATTTGATAACTTTTAAGTAGATGCTCATAAATTTAATTGATGTATGTATTGGCGTATGCTGATCACAATATTTAAGTACGTGATTGTACATAATCTACATGTATTTGTAGAGAGATGGAGCAGAAGCCATCAGTATATTGGAAATCAGAAGCTTTCTGAGATGTTGCAGCAGCCTTATGATCTTTTCAAGGTATGAACATCATAAAGTGAACACGGCATCCAATTTAGAATCAGTTGATTTGTAAGCGCAAGTTAGAGTAGAATGCTGCAAACTTTTCATACTGTGTCGTCTTTGATTTTATGTAAATAATAATGTAATTTTTCAAGGCTGGCTGGTCTGATCAGTATATTTTCGGTATGATGAATCAGGTTGCTCAAGCTATGGATGATTCAATCACAGACCAGGTGGGTGGGTGGTTTTTTTGAAAGACAGGGTATTATAGACGGTATTATACTGCCTGTTTCTTTTCTATTTCTAGATGATTTCCTGTTATTCTTAACTTGTTTCTTTCTTCACTAAAACATTTAATAACCTATTTCAAAAGATGATATTCAAGGCAAGAAGACTTGATTTATCCTTGGGATCTAAATATTTTAAGAGTTTTAGGTTGTACTCGAAGCAAATTATTTTTGTGGGTAACCAGGAATATTTTTTATTTGATGATGGGCTTTTGCAACTTGACGATAAAATATGAAGTGTATTCATGAACTTTGATCCCAAGTTATTCATTGTTTAAACTCAGACAAATGTTAATCAGTTCTATGACCTGTAAATATCAAGGGATGATTAGAGTCTATTCAACATTTATTCTTTGTTTAGGTAACAAACCATCTGTTTGAGGAGCCAGGAATGGCGTTTGGGATGGATCTAGCGGCCATTAATATGCAGAGAGGAAGAGAACACGGAGTTCCATCCTACAATAGGTTTACCATGTTTTATCAGAATTTGATAAACTATTCACTTTACATGATACAGCAAAGATAACCCTGAAGACCAAAACGATTGAAGCTTTCTGTCAAAATATTCATTAGAAAGCTGGGTTTACTTTTTTATCTGAATTTGTTAAAAATATTCCGCGCGTACATTAATAATATGGTATTAAAAACTATGTACAACAGTACAAGTTTATAAAAGTAAATTTTTCCCTTGAACCTAAGAGCTGATACAGAATTTTGTGTTTGGGTGGTAGGCAATTCTCTCCCCCCCCCCATTCCTGGTGTTTATTGGTTTCAAGGGATAAATGAGGATCCTAGTCCCCCCTCCCCTCTCTAAGTAAAAAACAAATAAATCATTTCAACTTGAATTCTCAAACGTTACAAAAGAGAGAGATGATGAGATCGCAAAATAGAATTAATCATTATCATGGTAGTCGTGTTGTTATTGGTGAGATGCATGTCTGAGGTTAGAAGTCTGAAATTTGATTACACAGAGTCTTTATAAAGTCATGAAAATACACAATTTTAATCTAATTTAGCGAATTTTATTCCAAAATTGCCTAATGTCTATTGAAATCGAAAAATGCTCACCAGAATTCACAAATCCATATTTTGACTTGATGTTTGAAAATGTTAACCAATTAATCAAATCAACTCAACATATTTAAGTTCTTAAGGTTCTTATTGATTTACGGAATTTTCATTTATTTCTATAAAATTTCATTAGTTTAAGACATTGCATTGTTCTTTGCTTTAAACAAATTACATAAAGATATCCGATAATTTTGAATCTTGATTTCTGGTTTTGATTTCTTTCTCCTCTCCAGGTTCCGTGAATGGTGTGGTCTGAAGCCAATCACCACGTGGGGAGACCTGGTCGGAGTTATGCACAATGGAACTGCTTACCAGAGAATATATGAGTCTCCTGAGGTAAAACATATTATTTTACTAAAATGTAAATGTTATTTAAATTTTTTTGACCAGATTTTGAAGTTTACTGTGACATTTAACACATATTTTTGAACAGATTTTGAAGTTTAATGTAACATTTTACACACACTTTTTCGAACAGATTTTGAAGTTTTATGTAACACTTTACACACATTTTTTTGAACAGGTTTTGAAGTTTAATGTAACGTTTTACACACATTATTTTGAACAGATTTTTAACTGCTTTGTAAAATTTTACACACATTTTTTGTCAAATTTTTATTTTTATGTTCAATTTTAACTGGCAGTCACTATTTCATTACCAAATTATTCTTAAATTTTCAGCAGCTGTTCTAGATCGTTTGATCATGATAGATAGAGCTGGCAGCTGTTATAAATCATTTTGTCAGAGCTGAGAGCCGTTATAGATCATTTAAATAGATCTTTTGATCAGAAAGGGCTGGCCGCTGTTATAGATCTTTGATCAGAGGGGTAGCTGTTTTAGATCATTTGATCAAAGCTGGAAACTATTAAATATCATTTGATCAAAGCTGGTAACTGTTAAAGATCATTTGATTAGAGCTTGCAGCTTTTGTACAGTGGTTGGCGTTTATATCAATATAACGAAGACATCGGTTATAGAATATTTGATCAGAGTTGTCAGCTGTTACAAGATAATTTGATCAATTATATTAATATCTTCTAGGATATTGATATCTGGTCTGGAGGTGTGAATGAGATCCCTCAGAAGGGATCTCTTGTTGGTCCAACCTTTGCCTGTATCATTGGTAGACAGTTCTTCAACCTCAGATCTGGAGACAGGTAGAAATAATCGGACCAAAGTTGTCTTTCACATGTTTTTTTTTTATTACAAACCTTGGTACAAATTTTGGAAATTTGTCAATATCAGAAATAACCGCGCGTTACAAATAAGAAAATCTTCAGGTTTGTTTTAAATTAAAAGCTAAAACAAAGACGACTTTACAATTTTGCAACCTGATGACGTAGACTTGATATTACAAATTCTGCTAAATCAAATAGTTAAAATTTGAATGATTAGAAAACTAGAGTTTAAGGCTCTAGATAGTAAAAAAACCTTTTAGCATAGGGTTTTCCAAAAACAAATTGCTTTTAAAGTTACAGGCGAAGGGAAACTAGGAAAGAATAAAGTTTCCATTTATTTTCAAAGTAGTAAGGAATAGAATTCAAGATATAAAATTGAAAAAATTAATTTACTGAATTAATCCCAAGTGGGAATAAAAAATGGAATCATGTATATTATCAGAAGGCCCTTACAAATATCACTAAAGGTACAATTTTTTCACAGTAAATTCCGGTTCCATGGGCAATAGCTCGTAACCTTTAAACCATTGAGCCTGTGGCGAACTATAGTATTTAATATTGCAGGTTCTGGTATGAAAACTCTGGTTGGCCCAGTAGTTTTACAGTTGAACAATTAGAGGAGATCAGGAAGATATCATTGGCTAGAATTATCTGTGATAATACAGACTCTGCTGAAACAGTTCAGCTCCGAGCAATGCTGCTTCCTGATCATAAGGTACCATATTTAGCAATAAACACAACCATTCAATTTTCTAGATTAGGAATCCAATTAGACCCAATATTTCCGCTTTAAGATGTTCATTAGAAACTAAAATGATTAGATACTTTCTGTCACACAACCATGGCGTTATTTAAAAAAAAAATTGTAAAGTTCATGAATTATAAATAAGATTTAGTCGTTTTATTTTTATCATGTGATAAAAAAGATCACTTTTTTACATTATCTTTGTTTAGTTAAATCCTCGTCTATCCTGTCGGTCCGGAGAAATACCTCGTCTTAACCTGGAACCTTGGAGAGATGCAGGACGGGTTTAACCTTATTCTCCTGCTAGTTCGGAGAAATACCTCCTCTCAACCTGGAACCCTGGAGAGATGCAGGACGGGTTTAACCTTATTCTCCTGCTAGTCCGGAGAAATACCTCGTCTCAACCTGGAACCCTGGAGAGATGCAGGACGGGTTTAACCTTATTCTCCTGCTAGTCTGGAGAAATACCTTGTCTCAACCTGGAACCCTGGAGAGAGGCAGGACGGGTTTAACCTTATTCTGGTATTCTCCATTCTGAAATCAATCTGCCTTCTTTTACCATTTTTTAATGTCTTCAGTCACAAAATAGTTTAACAAGTATGAAAGTTTTTTTTTCAGTAATTGCTGATGTTGTCTAAAACTGGTTTTCTCCATAATCTTTTACTTTATATTAATATAAACTCCTGCAAAATATATTCTACTTGCTTTTTAAATACCCCCCCCCCCCCTTCAATTCAGTAATTTTGAATGTAAAAGCTCTAGTCAAACTTAAACGAAAATATATGGACAAATGCCATTTTTATTTTCATTTAATGCTTAGATATTTTTGTATAGTTTAAACCTTTCTTCTCCCGGTGCTAGTCAGCTAATATTATATCTGTTTAAAAGTATCTTCTTAAAAGCCTTGTATTTATTTCCAACAGACTTTTTCATTTTTCTTCAACAGAGTCTAAAACTAAAGAACAAAGAGTTACGACTTAAATGTTAAGTTTCAGCTTAATTAAATGCCACTTCCGATTTAATTTAAACCTGAATTTTAACCCTGGGTTCAAAATCTTACTCGTCGATTTCAGGGAGTTAAATTTTAAACTCGAAAATATCTGCATTCAATTTTGCAATATTTCAAAGCATGAAAATCTTTTCCCGAAATCTGGAAAAACAAATACATCGTGTATCTAATACCAAATATATTTTTTCCTTTTCGCGCTGCAGTTTTATGAAGAAATTGAAATTACGAAACTGCTGATGTTGCATAATCTCTGTCAATCTGTAATCTCCGTAATTCCCGTAATCTGATTGGTTCATATTTTCCCGGGAAATTTAAATTTTCCTTCAGGGTTAAACGGTTAATATTTAAGTAGCAACTCATTATTCTTCAGAACTTTAAGCTATAACTTAAAATTCTTTAGTTTTAGACTCAGGTTAAAAAGTCCGATCAACAAATTTAGATTTTTCTTCTTCCATTTTTTTTTCTTTAATATAGCTTCTACCCTACTTTTAAGCTCATCATGATTAAACACATTTTCTTGTAAATGCCAACAGGGATGCTTTCTAAAACTATTTAGAAAAAACTGATACATGCTGTTAACTTCCTAGTTATATGTGTAAAACAGTATAGTCATTTCTAAAAAGTCTATTGTGAAATATAGTAGATGAAATAAAATATCAAATACGCTTGCATCATTTATCAATTGATTATGAGAAAGAGAACTCTATTTTTTACCCAAAGAATTTAAAAGTGAAAACTAAGTCTTCTGTTGGACAGTCTTGTTGTGAGTGATTTTTTTTCGAAAAAAATTTTATTTGCAGCGGCCATAGACAACCCTTTGGGTATGACCGTTTCGTTGTTATTATAAAGATCCAGATTCCAGAGACTGCTATGCAAAGTTTTATGAATTTTAAAGAATTTTAAAGTGTTGCAACGCGGGTCTTGGCCTTTAATTATACCTCGCTAACTCACTTATAATTTTTGTAGCCCTAGACATTCACATTCCAGAACTAAAAAGCACTTGCAACCTTTGAATCACTAATACCCTAATATGCAAATAAACTGAAAACTAAAACCACAGACTGCTTATCTCCTTTCACAGAATGGGCTACGTATGCCTAAGTTGACCCGGCACGACATGCTACATTTTTACAATAGGTTTTTAAAGTGCCATCTCACGGCCACTTGTTGATTATAAAGAAATACTTCAATTTTAAACACTAGCCTTAGAGGGCGCTTCGCGCCCATCTTCTAAATTAATTGTGAACATATTCTCTTTGTGTACATCGTAAAACAAAACAAAAATAATTCGCGGATTTTCACAAAAAATTTCATGGATTTTCAAAATGTTCAAAAATTTAATGAAGATTAAATTTTGATGGAAACAAATATTTGAAATTTTGATCATTCATAAACCTTTCCTGTGGTCACGTGAGGTTCCACAAAAAATTTGGGCCCGATCGGTTCAGCCGTTTTAACGTTTATTGGATACAAACAAACAAACAAACAGACAAACAGTCAAACAGACACATAGATAGCATCAAGGTTATAAAGCATTAGGAAAGTTATTTCAGAATTGTAGGCATCTTTTGTACTGCAGTGTACTGTCACTGGTCGGTAATGTAAACACAAGACGGATGTCGAAGGCTGACATGGGATCCATCTTTCACATAAAAAAGTCAATGAAATATTCTGGTCATAGGAAACTATTATGTGAATTATCAAAATTATCAAAATTTAATGCTTTTACCCTCCTCGGATACAAAACGAACACTGATGCATCTATTCTTGTTTACAAATTCCGCCCAGAGAGAACTGGTTTAAATATGTACGCAGAGTTTACGCAACGGCAATTAACCTTCCTTGCATTATAACCTTGGATAGCATAAACCTAGGTTTTCAAATCATTAAAAAGAGGTTCTTCAAGCTACCTCTATCTACAGAAAAACAAGGAACATTTCTGTATTGTTCTTTCTAAAAAATGTGATTTGTTCTGTTAATTTCCTTTATAATTTAGGAAGCATAAATGCGTCTCTGACTTTTAAAGAGAAATCCCAATTAAAATAATCAATTTTTGCCAAGACAAATCTCTCATTTATCCTTGACCAGACAGAGATTTAAACCGTTTAAGCCACTCTACGCATGGAATTTCGCAAATTCAGTATCGTAAAATAATCCTAACTAAAGAGGTCATCCATCCAATCCGCAAAATAGAATGAGAATGAAATAAACTACTGCTTGGATGAGATGAAATATCTTGAAAACTCCTCTGAACTCTCTTCAAACCTACGGAGGAAGAAACCAATGTATCAAACGCTTTGTACACATCTAAACATGTTTAACATGAAAATGTTAAAATGTACAGATAACAATGTTCAATCCATCTATCTTTTTATCATCCTTTTAAACCAACATCAGTTCTTATCAACAATTTTAAATGGATTATTGTTGCAATTTCAAGTAGCCCTCCATTTAATGTTATAAACAATTGGAAATCTCATTCATTATTTATGATAAATAAGCTTTACATTGGGTACCAAATAAATCGCACATTTCACTTTATAAATTGAAGGTCACATGAAATTACGTTAACAGTCTCTTTTTTACAGACCATTCATACAGAAGGGCATTTTTCATTTAAAACTCTGTTCTTAGCCTAATTTAAAATACACAAGTTCGTTAAGCTAATATTTTTTTAGATTTAGGTCTAAATCTTTAATTTTTCGGAAGAAAAACAGTTTTTAAGTCATTGTGTACCAAAAACGCGTTTTCCTTTTGTTTATGAAATGAAACCTAGAAAAGGTACAAAGTGGAATTGTTTCTCTTTCTATAAATTCCGTTGCACGCCTCCCTGGTGGGTCGGACAATCCAGGGTCTTAATGATTGAATTTTCACTCTTCCTGAATAATTATACACCCTACAAACGTCTTTCAAGGTTTCAAATAATTTCTAAAAGACTTCTCTACACTACTGCATTCGATCTCAGCTTAACTACCATGTCTTTAAGTAACATAGTATAGTCTTGAAAAGTAAACGGCCTAGATTGGATTGAATGAATGTTTGCACACAAAACTATATTTACAGATTAAACTTATACAAACGGTTGATCAAATAATAAATTAGATAACAGTTTTCTTTATAACCTCTTTTATTTCAGGATCAAACTTTATAAAAATGACACAAAATCATGTTTACACACTTGGGAAAAGATAGCAATATCGTTTAGTGCACTTGATTTCCTTTACTCTCCACAACAGCCTGACATCTAACTGTTATGGAGGACATCACCATGACCACCAGAGCTCCGTCCTCATTAATAGATCACTATGCACCAATGATGGACCTCTTTAGCTTTTTTTGTTAAGCTACCCTCTCCTAGATTTTCCCATACACATTTTCTATCAGCTATACATCGAAAATTTACGGCACTGCTCTTCATGGTCCAATCACATGTTGACAGCTACCAATGCTGCAGCGCATCTGTGGATTAAGACTATAGGTCATCTTGCCTGATAGCATCTCCTTCTGGGTAAAGATCCTCAACTGCTGGAGCAACATAGTCCCAAACATGATCAGCATACTTAGCACCATTTATGTTTTTAGGAACAGGGTTGTAGTTCTTGTAAAAATCACTTATAAACACAGGGGACCCTGCTTTCTCCCTGCAATTTGGGATCTGCCATTGTTGCCTGCATGTTTTTTTACATCAAGGCTGCCATGAAACTTCATTATTTGGTAAATAATGAATCCATCCACGGACCTGTCTGAGCTCAGCTTGAGAGTGCTTCTCAAGGTAAGCTTGGATTTGTCGCATGATGAGGGATCTTTGCTGAGATAATAACTCCAAGTCCAAAAATTAAAACTGTTATCGTTTCCACATATCCTCATTCTTCATACATGTTTTGGTAGATTATGTAACTTGATTCTTATATACATGTTTTGGTAGATTTTTATGCAACTTGATTCTTATATACATGTTTTGGTAGATTTTTATGCAACTTGACTCAAAACCAAAAAAAAAGTTATAAAGAAAACTGTGAACCGTTTGGTTTTTTTTGACACCCTTTATTTACAATTGCGAAACATCGGTAATCCTTGGTTCACAATAGCACTAAGGTAATTGAATCGTTACTTAAATATGTTAAAATCTTGTTTCTTTAAGAAGTAATATTCATAATTTTAAACTTTTTCATCCGTTTCGTCCTGTGCTTTCTTTTCTTTTCTGAATAATACATAAATGATCAAACTTCTAAGTTTTGAGATTCGAAACAAAACAAAATAATTCCAAAACGTTTTCAAAGTCATCACTTGCATTTTGACGGATTTGCCATATAAGCACTTTGTGCTGTCATAGTCTTGTGATGTTAAGTTATTTATTTATGAATAAGAAAATAATATATATATATATATATATATTATATTATATATATTATTGATTTTAAACTTATTAATTATATTTATTAATTAATTATGAGTTATGGATGCAAATTAAAAACTAAATATGCATTTCCAGAAAATTTTTAGAAAATTTTTTCTTTTCTGCATAAGAAGTTAAACCGATTTGCAATTTTTATCTTCCAATAAAAAGATTAATATGACAGAAAAAATGAATTTGAAAATTATTAAAAATCGTATCAATTTCAAAGTCTAAAACTTCTGAGAAAATGACTAAGCTGAAAGAAAAGAAACAAAAACAAGGCCTGAAAGACAGGAATAAAACAAGGTTTGAAAGTAAAGAATAAAACAAGGTCTGAAAGTGAGGAATAAAACAAGGCCTGAAAGTAAGTAATAAAACAAGGTCTGAAAGTAAGGAATAAAACAAGGTCTGAAAGTAAGTAATAAAACAAGGTCTGAAAGTAAGGAATAAAACAAGGTCTAAAAGTAAGGAATAAAATAAGGTATAAAAGTAAGTAATAAAACAAGGCCTGAAAGTAAGGATTAAAACAAGGTCTGAAGGTCTGAAAGTAAGGAATAAAACAAGGTCTGAAGGTCTGAAAGTAAGGAATAAAACAAGGTTTGAATGTAAAAAAAAATTTTTAAATGTCAGAATTTACGGTTTTCTAAGCACATATATGTCTGGATTATTTTCCCATTGTAAAGACAGGGAAGGATATTTAAGAGCAGTGAGTACTAGAGAGAGCTAGATACTAGATTAAAAGGATGAATGGAATAGAGGAGAAAAGATATAGTAGACTTTCTTTATCTTGGGAGCAACCAGCTGTCTTATTCAAGAACCTTCCCCCCCCCCTCTTATAACCACCCCCGACCCTCCCCCACAAGATCCCTAACCCAAACTTTTGTAATCCGCAATCCCAAGCTCCTAAATCTTCAGACACTATCAGAAATAAAATATGTGTTCTCCCCGCCACACCTCTTAATCTTCCTAAACCTTACAGTATGCATGATACAAAAATACTTGACATAAGACTAAAATTTAAAGGAATCAGAATTCCATCTACCCACTACCCGACAAACAAAAATTGGAATGAAATCCAACTACCATCCGGTCTGTTTGCTATCATTTTAGCTGTTTTTTTAAAACCAGAATCCTGTGTGAACAACAATTTCCGCCTCCAAAATTCAAACTAAATCACAGAAGTTTTACTGATTTAAAAAAGCAATCGCCACTAAATATTTTTATAAAAATAAGAAAAAAATCAGTAATTATACAAGGATTTCGGTTTTGAAAGGCGGAACTTTGGCTTATCCATCGTTTCTGGTTGCAGTTTCTTTTGTCATGCAGTTTGCATGGATAGCATGGGATGCAAACGTGAATATTTGTACATTTTGTCCGGACCCCTCCCCTCCCCATTCTGATGTATATAAACTGTATAGCGCCTGATATTTATATTCCATCCTGTGCTACTGTACATTCTGCATCGCCTAGGTTTAATTAGTTTTAAACTATACCTCGAACACAACACCTTACAGTTTGGGACTATACAAACATCTAAGAATTATACAAACAGTTAGGGACTATAAAAACAGTTTGGGACAGCAGACACAGTTGGGGACTATTCAATTAGTTTGGAACTATACAAACAGTTAGGGACTATGAAAACAGTTTGGGACTCCAGACGTAGTTGGGGACTTATTAATTAGTTTAGGACTATACAAACAGCTGGGGACTATAAAAACAGTTTAAGACTATAAAAACAGTTGGGGACTATAAAAACAATCGGGGACTATACAAACAGTTATGGTACTAAAAAATAGCTACTGATTGATTAAGGAATGTGTTAGGGATTAAACAAATATTTACTAAACTATTAAAACAGTCAAGGGCTAAAAAGGGACAACACATAAAAATATTCTATTTTTTTGGTGCACATTGCTTAGTACTAAAAGACATGCCTGCCCCCTCCCCACGTGGCAATAACATAGCTGTATAGAGTATAACCCTCCATATATAACCCTCTTTAAACAACCAGATTTAATTATTTTCTCCTCGAAACTTTGCTAAACTTTGTCCAGAAGGATTATACTGGTCTAATCCATACACTATATAGCTCTAATCCATACAATAGCTGAAACACATATCTATATATAAATTTGGCTTGTCTGTTTGTCTGTTTGTCTGTTTGTTTGTTTGTTTGTATCCAATAAACATCAAAACGGCTGAACCGATCGGGCCCAAATTGTTTGTGGGACATCTAGGGACCCCAGGGAAGGTTTATGAAAAATCAAAATTTCAAATATTTGTCTCCATCAAAATTCGATTTTCATTAAATTTTTGAAAATTTTGAAAATCCACGAAATTTTTTGTGAAAATCCGCGAATTATTTTTGTTTTGTTTTACGATGTACACAAAGAGAACATGTTTACAATTAATTTAAAAGATTGGCGCGAAGCGCCCTTTAAGGCTAGTATTATAAAACAGAATCCATATACTATATAGCTATGATCCATACAATAGCTGAAATACATATTATAAAACAGAATCCATACACTATATAGATCTAATCCATACAATAGCTGAAATACATATTATAAAATAGAATCAATGCACTACATAGCTCTAATCCATGCAATAGCTAAAATATATACAAATAATACATTTATCCATCACTATAATAGTATACAGCTCTAATCCATGCAATAGCTAAAATATATACAAATAATGCATGGCATGTGGTCTTTTTTATTATTTCACTCAGGTCTCTGATCGTAAATAATTCAAATAAATTTAAGATTAATTATTAAGATACTACAATTAACCTATAATCGTTCATAGTTCTATTGGATGCATTCGTAAAATATTTGCTCCGTATACAATTATTCTTTAAACGACGATTATTTTGCCGTTAGGAGTCTCTGCTTTCGATTCTTCAGGGTTTCCACGTGAATGAGACACCTAGCGACCAAAAAATCATCGTTTAAAGTACATCGTTCCTAAAACAAATAAAAATATTCTAAAATATAAACTATATGTATATGAATGAATCGAATTAAATTCGATAATATTATCTGAATGGTTAGTTTTAAATCAAATTAAATTATTTGCAATCTGACTGGAATATTACGATTGTGTGAATTTGTATGGACGCTATATTATATGCTCTTCGGTATAAGTCATGTTTAACCATTTTCTTCTCAGAGATGCACCAGATAGAATTAAGATTAGTAGCGATCGCGATCTAATTCGATTTGAAATTATAGTCTATACCCCCTTTCATTTTTAGCGAACACTCCTTTTAATCCATACACTACGTATATATATAGCTTTAATTCATGCAATAGCTGGAATATATACAAATAATACATTAATCCATACACTATATATAAACCTCTAAACCTTACAATAACAGTAATACTATAGAATACACTAATCCATACATTTTGTAGTTCTAAGCCATTCCATAGCTGAAGTACATACAACGAATACATTAATATCTACGCTTATATGTATGGCTGAGTGTTTACCATATACACTCATAATACATAAACCATTTCATAAACCATTATTATAGCTTTAAGTTATTCCTAGTTGTAAAAATACAAAAAATACACTGATGTTTACACTATAATAGCTCTAATACTTTTGCCATAATTACATTTGCCATAATATATTTGCCATAAGTATCACTTTCCATAAATTACACTGGCCATAATTACACTTGCTATAATTACACTTACCATAATTAAAATTTGGTTAGAATTAACAAACATATATACATATATTTTTTTTGATTACAAATTAAATGCAAATTACAAATCTAATTCAGAGACAGTTCGAATTCTAGCTGAGCACATTTTAACCGAACATTTCCAATATTTCACTTCTGTAGACGAGGTATTGGCTACATAGGTGTAGTTGTTGCTGTCTCGAACCATTGGTTTACCTTTACTTGTGGTCTCAAAGGTCACCAAATGAGAAAACTAAAGGTGGGAATTTTCATGGGAAAATTTCCCGCATTTGCAGTAAAAACAGACAGATTCATATCTTTTTAAAAATTAGAAAATTATGACAAAAGTAATTATAGCAAGTGTAATTATGGTAAATGTAACCATTATTGCAAGCGTAACTTATGGCAAGTGTTACTTATGGCAAAGGTATTATGGCAAGTGTAATTATGGCAAAAGTATTATGGCAAATGAAACTGAGCCCTCTAAACCACACAATAGCTGAAATACTGTGCTGTGTTATGTTTTACTGCATGTACTATGTACTATGTAGTACATCTATTACACAGTATACAGTACATATATGTACATATATGTACTGTATACTGTGTACTTTGCATTACAACTATGTACTCGTATTGTTTACTGTTTAGAGTTTAGAGTTTGTTCCCCTGGATATGTTTATCCCATATTTGTTTTATGGTATATAAGCTGATATAATGAATCCTCTCAGGGATTCATAAAACAGGAATCTGTTTTCTCTATATACACATCAAACTATTACCCACAGATCAGGTTAACAAGAAGCAGAATTAACGCGGACAGGATTTATTAATCACACGGTTGCATTATAGATGTATATTTAGAGTAATAAAACAACCCCGAGGTGTATTTTTTAGAGATATTGATAAAGATTAATCGTAAAGAAGACGACATTTCCCCAAATCCATTTAGTTAAGTCATGGGAATGAAGGTATTAAGCAAAAAGTCTTTGAAACTCTTTAAAAAAAAGTCCAAAACACATTAAAGTTCTTTGAAAAATAAAAAAATAAGTCCGGGGGTACTGGGGGATAAAGCCTAATATGTAAAATACATTTTCTACGTATCTACATAAAACAATTTATTTATCATTATAAACATTTTTTATAAAACCTTATTCAAATCACTGTTATTAATGAGCTCAGTCAACTTTATAGGAGAAAAACTTGATAAAAGTACAAATTCTGAACTGCACAGCATGCAGTATCTTTAAACCATTTTATAATCTTTTGGAGCGTTTGATTTCCATCCCTATAATCTTCAATTTTAATGATTTGAAAATGTATTTCAGATGCTTTGCGGATTTACATAATAGACGTTCATTGTTCAATATCAAGCCAAAAATGTACATACAATTTGTACTTTTTAGCCAGAGATAAGAGAGTTACAGAGATCGATTATCAGCTAAAATATGCGATATTAAATTTTCCACAGCATGTTCAATTGTGTTTGTGTACAAGTACTGTACACGCCCAATCAGTAAACATCTGTATTTAAGCATCCTATGGATACGAAAAACAAAATCTTCAAAAAAAGACTGAATTCATAAATGTTATGTTTCATCTATATATAAGGCTTGTCTGTCTGTTTGTTTGTTTGTCTGTTTGTCTGTTTGTCTGTTCTCCCCAGAGATAATTTCCAGATGAAATTGTCTCAAGGGCTTAGTAAACATCGGGAATACGAATATTAATAAGGAATACACCAATATAACAAACAAACACACAGACACCCACACATTTTTTAGTTTTCCAATAATATTGAAAGAAAAAGAAAAGGCAGACCACATTTTGGAAATGCCAGGACTAGGCAAATGTTTAAAGAATCGTAAATGTTGAAGTAGGTTGACTATCAAATGCTGCAAAATATTTCAAAGATCTATGACGACCTTAATTCGTCTTTCTTCTGTGAAATTTCTTGGATTTGTTCTGTGTGGTTATTCTAACATGAAGGAAGAAATGTTTTAAAATAAAAGTTTTAAACCCGGCCCTAATCATGGTTGTGTGAAGGATTTTAACTTTACTAATTTATCTAAAATTAAAATTTTACAATATTTTTTAAATATTTATGTGATATCAGATAAACTAATTTTAACATTTCTATATTTATTGTTCTTCTCACATCTTTCAATCATATTTTGGCTAATTTTGAATATAAGTTGTGTGAAGGATGGTTGTGTGAAGGATGGTTGTGTGAAGGATGGTTGTGTGAAGGAAGGTTGTGTGAAGGATAGTTGTGTAAAGGAAGTTTGTGTGAAGGATGGTTGTGTGAAGGAGGGGTGTGTGAAGGATGGTTGTGTGAAGGAAGGTTGTGTGAAGAATGGTTGTGTGAAGGGTGGTTGTGTGAAGGATGGTTTTGTGAAGGATGGTTGTGTGAAGGATGGTTGTGTGAAGAATGGTTGTTTGAAGAATGGTTGAGTGAAGGATGGTTGTGTGAAGGATGGTTGTGTGAAGGATGGTTGTGCGAAGGATGGTTGTGTGAAGGATGGTTGTGTGAAGGATGGTTGTGTGAAGGATGGTTGTGTGAAGGATGGTTGTGTGAAGGATGGTTGTGTGTAAGTGTTTGAAGTGGTTTCCCCAACCAATTTGTTTTCTGCCATAAAATGGTATTTAGTTCTCACTGCCTCTTATCTCTCCCCGGCCGATTCGAGGGAATAACCCCCCCATCTCCCATCCCCCTCCCCCCCATATTCTAGAGAAATTTCCCCTCTCATTCCTCCAGCCCTGGATATATATATAGTATACTATATATACCAAATATAGATATTCCTCCAGAAAGTTGGAAAACTGTCAGTTTCTGAATATGTAGAATAAACGGAGCTTCTTCTTTCAAAATATTAAAATATATCTTATTCTTAAATCTTAAAAGCAGGAAAAGGATTTAAAACCTAAATTTTAATTGAACTCAATTAAAAAATTTAAACTCCAGCTTTAATAATTGTTATAATGTTAATATAGGGATGTTAAAAAAGGGCAAAAAGGAAGTGATTTATTGCCACAAACTCAAAATTGTAATCACTATATGATTATATCTTTGCAACATGAAGGTGTAAACCTATGATATTTCTGACAAAAATCATTTGATAAACAGAATTCATAATTTTAAATTGGGTTGCAAAGATATTGGGATTAGAAAATCAGAGCTTGTGGTAAAAAAATGTAAAAATTGAAATATTTGTTTTTTGACAAATATAACAGATATTATTATATTTACATTATAAGGGCTTTTCAAACATGTACATTTCAGATTTGTTGGTCAAGTTTTAAAAAGTTCGATTTTTTAAAACACCGATTGGCTTTTTGACCGTTCTTTACCCTTCCCTATTTATTCTAAAAAATTTAAAATCCTTTAGATTATTATTTCTTAAAATAAGTTCTAAGTTGAGCAAAAACTGGAATGTACTTCAGTTCCTTCAGTTTCAATAGAAGTAAATATTTCCATTTACAGTTTAGCGCCGATTAAAGGATACATCTGTAATTGGATGGTGAGTATAGATAGAGAAATAGATGTTACCGCCATGCGATTTCTATTGGTTCAGAAAAGACACCAAACACATGACTGAGCCCTGATTGGATCAGACGCTCATGGAATCGGCACACAAGTGTGAGTGGGGCTCCAGACAGCCTCCCAGCCCCCTTTTAACGGATTTAAGACTTCTCAAAAATGCAAATTGTGGGCCCACGGCCACACCACTATTTTAGGGTTAGAGGTGAAATTTTAGTTTGACAAATGAGATTGGATAAAATAAACATCTTGTATTGTGGGTTTAACCAGGAAGCATAACTTATATATGATAGGTTCCTTGTGTGAAAACTATTTAAATTCTGAACATAAATTTAGAGAGTTGCACAAAATCTTTAGAAAGTTTAAACCCCGACTTCTCCCCACCCCCTCTACTTCAGTCTCTACATAACATATTAATAAACTATGTTGTGATAGATGAAATTATACAAAACATTTTGATTGTAAATCCTTAGAATACTTAACTTTTCTTTTCTATTACATTCTTAAAATTATATGTCTGTAGATTCTAAAAGTTTATATAAAAAAAGCTAATTTTGGTTTAAATCCAATCAGCTAATGAAAATATTCCATCTACTTTTATATTTTAATTTCTTAATTTCCCCTCGAAATTCTTCCCCTCAACCTTTCCTATTACCAATACTTATTCCCCTTAAAACACAGATTGTAATCCCCATTCCCCTTCCTCCTACCCCTCCCTTTATTCTAGTTAAGGGGTGGGGGGGTTAATCCTGAATCCTGGAAAAACACCGGAACAACATCTTTATTAACACTTCTTGCTTTTTATCAAATAGTTGAGTTGTTTTTAAGGTATTTTTAGACCACACAATGTGGTGCATAAGCGTCAGAACTTGTAACCCTTGCAGTTTTTTTGTTATGCCGGACACCTAATTCCTATTTAGCAAGGATTAAAAATTAGGCTTCTTAAAAAAACTTTCAAACTTTAAACCTACAAAATTTTAATACATGATGATTGAAATAATTTTTCACGGAAAACACCGAGTCAAACTATTTTTGGCATTCACTTTTAGTAACATGGAAAAAGACTGGAAATCCCAGCAAAGATTTTAAAAAGTTTTTTCCTAAGAAACCATGAGCAATGATAATATGAGACAATAAGTAACCATCCGGCGTTGTTACAAACAAATGAAAGAAGTAACGACAAATTAGAATTTACTTTACAGGGAAAATTAAGTCACTTTTGACCGTTTTGGGTTGAATTCCCTCCTGCAACCCTTCTCAATCCATCTATTACGGATTGTTAAGCGAACAAAAGGTTTAATCAACGGAGTTTAAGAGTTTGACATTCCATTAGAGATTTCACCAAGTTTGGAAACCCCGTTGATATGTTTCAGAGTGTTTGGATACACAGTTATTGTGTTCTCAAGGGTTTTTGGATACTTAGATGGAATATATGGAAAATCTTTAAAAAACTTGGAAACCTTTATATTTACTGAGTTTACAAATTTGTTAAATTTCTACATTGTATATATTAATATCTACATTTGTATATATCATATATATATTTACAATATATAATATATATTCTGGATTTACTTAAGATATCCTAGAGAATGTTTGACAAGTCTATTCAGTTCCTGGAATTCTAAATAGGGTTCTATACCTAGACCTGATATATATACTTTACTAGAATGAGAACCCAACGTTGCCCAGGGTACTCATAGTTACTACTGCCGTTTACCCGCGCTTGGTCGTAACTTACGATTTTAGCTAAAAAAAGTGGACCCACTCAACTTAGAATCTCACAAAACCAAAATAAGAACATTCCCGTGGTTATCCCGAGTTCCCTAATCGGTCAAGGACTTCAAACAGCCAAACCGAGATTACAACTTTACACATATATATAGAATATAACCCTAATTTTACGNGGGTTGAATAAAAAACCGTTTGTTCAGAACTACCTTTTGTTCTAAATTTAATTCTTAGTAAAAGTTTTTGGAGAAATATTCGAATCTTCAAGTATTCAAGCTTTTAAAGAGATTTGATTTTTATGTAAATAAAATGTTTTAGTTTTTTTTATATTTTAAATGCAAAAATGGTGACGTCTCTTTTATATTTTATCCAGTCCTGACTTTACATCTAAACCACATTATATTCTGTCAGCTTTGTGACAAATTATTTGACTCATTTATCAAATAAAATTTCTCTTTTTATCCACTAATTGTTTCCCCGGGGTAATGAGAGTACGTTTTTGTGCTTTCCTCCTTTTCTTTTTCTTCCATTTTGACATATTTAAAAAAAAATTCTTCAGTTTTCTCTTTACTTTTATCTTTTTTTTCGAATTTTATTTATCTTTCCGGTTTCCAAATCAATTTTTTTCTATGACACTTCGTTTTAGCCAAATTGCTGTATTTATAGTGGTCAGCTTTTATACCAATACAATGAAGACAACTTTCTTCTTTAAGTTTTGATTTCTATAAATAAGCTTTCTTCAAGTTTCAAATAAACAAAGTGAAGCTGTTAATTGAAATCTTCTCTTTCTTTGATTTGTATGTGTATCCATACTTTTGAAACATTGGTAGAATTAAAAATTTAAATCAGAAGTCGTCTTCATTGTATTACTATGTACGACGACTACTGTTTCTGATTAATGATGGTTTTTAATTTTGATTTTACTGTAAAAGTGATTTGCTGGTTTATTCAGAAGAGATAAAGTTTAACCTTAACTTTTTTAGATTGAAAAAAATAGGTGGCAATGCAGAATACGTACACTCTCAGTTCAGCCGTATCTTCGTCACAAATGTCAACTCAGTTTTATGTGTCTGACAAAATTATTAATAATAGTGATAATTTTAGTGTTTAACTTACATTGAAATAAGTGCAATTTTATGTGATTTTTATTTTCTGTTTTTACATTTTTTTTTAATGTCTATCTTGACTAAATAAACGGGATATCGCTCGACATTTTAATTTGGATATATTACGCTAAAACATATTACAGAAATGTTTAATGACATATTCGGGGAGGTACGTCCTTTGTAGAGATTTTACTGTGGTTAAACCCCCAGATCCGGGGGAAATGCAGGCAACAAGAAAAGGTAGTTTCCTAGTGAAATGTCGTCTTCAAAGGATTTTAAATTTTTTTTCTGAAGTGTCGTATTTGACTAAATTTGGGAACACATTAAAAATATACAAAAATGCAAAAAAAAGTGCTGTAATGATCAAATTAATTGAAAAGTTATATATATGCATATTTGACATACATAAATGTAGGTAAACTGTCGTCTTCCTTGTTACATTTGACACTTGTGACGTCATGTATAATTGGTTCATTTCTCTGTTATCACCTATTGTACTTAATAATCTATTTGGATAGAACAGATATCTTTCTGGTTGTTAGTCTGGAGGGTAAAATGGGGTACACTTGAACTTCGTCGACAGCTCGTTCTTAAAGGGACTGTAAAGAAAAAATGAAAGGGGGTATAGGATAAAACCTGAGAACCTCAGGCGTTGAACGATACACATAAGACACATATCTGATGTTCCTGTCTCGAGAAATTGATATAAAACTGTGTCAAAATTATACAAAACTCTATCTATATATGAAATTTTGTATAAGAGTAGTAGGTTTAAACAGATCATATTCAGAAAATACGCAAACAATCTGAAAACGATTATATTCCACAGAAACTTGAGAATCTCAGGTTTGCTCCCATTATAATTTTTTAATTTTTATTTTGCATTTTTAATAGATATAATTGATTTGTACAATGTTTAAATTGTTGATATATTATTGTTTTCATTTAAGACAATTCTTTCAATATTTGATTTTTAACATGCTGATGTAAAGGGTTTTATTGCATTTCTGGAGAAGATAATAAATCATCTGATTTTAAAAATTAAATTTTTTAAGAAAAATCGAGCAATGTTAAAAATAATTGGTTTTATTTCGCTTGAATAAATTTATTCTCAATACATTTCACCTTTAAGCTCTGGAAAAACTTTTACTTAAAATAATTTACATACACCTATCTTTTTCACCTAAGTTGATTTCACAAAGCTTATTTTTGAATTAAAACTGCAACTTCTTAAGATTTATTTAAAATAATATTTTTTAGGATTTTATATTTTCTAAATCGTAGACTGGTTACGTACTTAAGTTAGGGGGAATTGGTTACTAACTCATAACTTTTAAAGCTTATAGATAATGTTTTTGTTTTATTTATTAAGTTTATACATTAAATAAAATTGTCAGTTTCGTTTATTTTTATTATTACGACATTTACATATTAAAAATTCCAATTTTTTATTTCATTTAATTTATTCTTTCCAGTACTTGAGGTTTATTCTTGGTATTTCAGCGGATTTGCAGGACACTCGCTTATTTATCTAAAAAAACTTAATTTTATTTTACTATTTATTCATAATATTTAATTAATTGGTGCCTAAAAATATCTTATCTTCAAAGTGTTTAGTGGTTAAATTATAAACTGTAATTTTGATATTATTTGATCGGTATCGTTTTTAGTTCCAGTCCAAAGGCACATCGTTTTTTGCCACAAAATCAGATTTTTTCAATCCCTTTTATCTTTTCAACCTTATGGAGTAAACCTTAAATATGTCAAACCGTACATTCTGTTAGAACAAGTAATTTGAGTTAAAAAATATCAAAGGTTTACTCTATCGGGTTGCAAAGATATATGGATAAGAAAAACAGTGTTTATGTTTGTTGATATAAAAATAATTGAAATTAACTTCGAAATTAATCAAAAATCCTTGAACAGTCCCTTTAAACTGATATCTTTGAATCCAGTGTGAACAAGGGTTGACAGTTCTGGAAGCTGACTGGGGAATATTTAAAGAGAAATCCTTCATCACATCCACTACCATGTTCCAATATAAATTCATTAGTTTTATCTTCTGCAGTTGCTGGGCTTCCACACAAACAGGTTTAGAACCTGTTTATAAACAAGTTTAAAACCTGTTTCTAAGTGTACACGTTTAAATCTGTTTTTAAACAAATTTAAACCCTGTTTAGAAACTAGGTTTTAAGTTTATAAACTAGTTTATAACCTGTTTATAGACATATTTAGAACCTGTTTATAAAAAGTTTAGAACCTGTTTATAAACAAGTTTAGAACCTGTTTATAAACTAGTTCAGAAACTGTTCATAAACTAGTTTAGAAACTTTATAGATACTAGTTTAGAACCTGTTTATAAACTAGTTTAGAACCTGTTTGTAAACAAGTTTAGAACCTGTTATAAACAAGTTTAGAACCTGTTTAGAAATTATTCTGGAACCCTTTAACCAACTAGTTTTGAAACCTTTTAAGAAACTTAGAAACAAAGTTTAAAATTCCGTTTAAAAAGCAGAAACTTTGTTTAGATTATAAACCTCTCTTTTTGCTGATTCAGAAACGGCCAGCAATTAAAAAAAACTAAATCAGGATTGAACACAAGCTAAAAAATAACTGATCACTTGCCACAAACTCTATTCTGCTAATACTTCTAACCAGAGATAAGAGAGTTACAGAGATTAATTGAAAGCTACGGTGGAAGGCGATAATATTAATATAATGAAGACGACTATTTCATTTAAGTTTTAATTGTTAACAAGCTTTTTTATAATAATTAAAGATAAGCTTTTTAAATCAACAGCTTCTCTCCCTTTCCATGATTTTGTGTGTCCCTGCTGTTTCAAAAGATTGATATAAATCAAAATTGAAATCGAAAGTCGTCTTCAATACATTGATATAATCGGCAACCACCGTAGGATATGCAAAATTTCCCAGAGCATGTTCTATTGTTTATGTTGTATGCAACAAATGAATGAAGATCACTGCAGTGAACCTGATGCTGTTGATAACTGACATTTTAAACTATAGATATGTTGGATCAAAGTGTCAAATTTTTTATACATAAAAGTGTTTCATCATAGCTAGTTAAAGGGAATCAAAACTTAGAGTGTGTGGCATGTGCTCAGTTGTAAAACCTTATAGTCTGGGAGTATCATGGCCCTAGGTTGAATTGTTTTCACGAGATTTGTATTATCACAGATAATTCTAGCCAATGATATCTTCCTGATCTCCTCTAACTGTTCAACTGTAAAACTACTGGGCCAACCAGAGTTTTCATACCAGAACCTGCAAAGTTCAAAATTAGGCAAATTAGCTCTACAAAAAAAGAACAAAAAACAGACCGTTTACCAAAAATCAGCAAAACTAAAAAAAACAATTATTTCTTCTTCACGGCCAGGAAGTAATTTGGGATTGTCAAAGTAGTTTTTAGTGACCTTTCATTGAACGAGTTACATGCCATGCATAAATATGCAAGAAACCATTATGAGAAACCACATTTTAAATGATCAATTTTCCAAAACAAAGATTTAAAATTTTTTTCGAAAACAGAGGTATTCAGGGTAACGTTGTGAATTGGACACAAAACGATTTAAAGGGAGTATTCACTCAAATGAAAGGGGGTATAGGCTTGCGTCGAAAAATATTCGATCCTAATTGCTACTACTTCTATCTGTTGCATCTGTAAGGAGAAAATAGTTAAAAACGACTCATATTCAGAAAGTTGCAACATTCGACTCGGATCGTAAAAATATCAATTTAATTCCAAACAAATCATTCAGAAGTAAGATTAGTAACAATCACCATTGAATATTTTTCGACGTAATCCTATATAAACCCCCTATCGTTTTTCGCAAACACTCCTTTTGAATAAAAAGTCAGTTCCGTTGACAGTCCCTTTTTTCTAAAAAAATGTAAAAATTGTTTCGTTTAAATGATACTAACCTGTCTCCAAATCTGATATTGTGGAACTGTCTACCGATTACACAGGATAGGGTTGGACCAATTAATCTATCTTGAAGAGGTATCTCACTAATACCAGCAGACCATAGTTCTAGATCCTAAACAGGGGCGTATAGAGGATAGGGTTGTACAAGTGCGTATACAGGACAGAGTTGGACCAGGGGCGTGTACAGCAAAGGGATGGACCTTGGTGTATACAAGATATGGTTGGACTAGGGGAATATCATACAGAAGAGGGATGGACCCGGGGCGTGAAATGCTTCTGTGATTCATGTTCATGTGACTACTTCTAAACACAACATTGTGTCTTAAAGTCGTCTTACTATTCCTCCGTTTAAATAGACCCACTGTATTAGTACACATTCATTTCCTTTACCTCTGGAGTTTCATATAGTTGAGAGTATGCTATGATGGTTTTATTTTGCATTACTCCGTAAAGATCGGTCCAGGAGAGGACTGGTTTCAATCCACAGAACTCTCTGTACCTGCAGATAGATTAAAACTTTCAGGGTTCAGATAGATGAACACTTTCAGGGTTCAGATAGATGAACACTTTCAGGGTTCAGATAGATGAACACTTTCAGGGTTCAGATAAATGAAAACCTACAAAATTTAGAAAAATAAAAACCTGCAAAGTTCAGATAAATGAAACCCTACGGAGTTCAGACAAATGAAACCCTACAGCGTTCAGATAAATGAAAACCTACAAATATTAGAAAAATGAAAACCTGCAAATTTTAGAAAAATGAAAACCTGCAGAGTTAAGATAAATAAATATCTGCAAAGTTCAGACAAATGAAACCCTACAAAGTTCAGATAAATGAAAACCTGCAAATTTTAGAAAAATGAAAACCTGCAGAGTTCAGATAAATGATATCTGCAGAGTTCAGATAAATACAAATCTGCAGAGTTTAGATAATTAAATATCTAAAAAGTTCAAATGAATAATAAAACCTGGAGAGTTCAGATAAGTAAATATTTGCAGAGTTCAGATAAATAAAAACCTGCAGAGTTCAGATAAATAAAAACATGCAGGGTTCAGATAAATGAATATTTGCAGAGTTCAGATAAATACAAATCTGCAGAGTTTAGATAATTAAATATTTGCAGAGTTCAGATAAATAAAAACCTGTAGAGTTCAGATAATGAAATATTTGCAGAGTTCAGATAAATAAAAACCTGCAGAGTTCAGATAAATAAAAACCTCCAGAGTTCAGATAAATGAAAACCTAAAGAGTTCAGATTATAAAAGCCTACAGAGTTCTGATAAATGAGAGTTCAAATTTTTGAATTTTTCATCTAAGATGTTCCTGTGAAAAGAATTGTTTGACTGATTTACCTTAAAATCTTTTCAGCGACGTATATGATAAAATGAAATTAGAAGAGGTTGATTTATTATTATTAGGAAAATCGTAGAAGCATTCTTATTGTTTGAGAGCATTACTTAAAAAAAAATATTTTTGGATCAGGATTTTAATACCTGTTATATGTTGGAAGTCCATGTTCTCTACCCCTCTGTAGATTTTAATACCTGTTATATGTTGGAAGTCCATGTTCTCTACCCCTCTGTAGATTTTAATACCTGTTATATGTTGGAAGTCCATGTTCTCTACCCCTCTGTAGATTTTAATACCTGTTATATGTTGGAAGTCCATGTTCTCTACCCCTCTGTAGATTCAAGGCTGCTAGATCCAAACCAAACCCTTCTCCTGGCATCTCAAACAAATGGTTTGTTACCTAGTTCAGCAACAATGTCAATAATTTTATATACATGAGCGTCACCCATGTTTTTCAACTGTTCAGTGCTGGGAACTTTAGAAAGGTGGATATCGAGATTAATGCTTGATCCTCTCTCTTTTTTTAATCTTGAGACTAACCTAATCTTTTGTTTGTATCCTTAAGACTGTATAAAATTTAACCAATCATAGAAGCCTATCAGAAGCCGGGAAATATGAATTTTTTCGCGCCATCTAATGAGAGTTTTCTCATTTGAAGAAAACTAATATACACAGAGACGGGCCGGAGGGATTCTCTAATAGAATTCTCTTAGAAGAAGGGGCGAGGATTCATAACAAATATCCAGTCTTCTATCTCTAGCAACACGAAAAAAAAGTTTTTAGAGTGAAAACTCGTGAATTGTCCAATTAGAACATTTCTGAACGGGGCATTTTTTTGGACGATTTAAATCTTAGAGTTGGACAAAATTAGGACTTTAAGACTTTTGAGATAATCTGAAATTATTTATAGTTTTTCATATTAAGGCTCTGCACTCAACACCTGAGTAGGTTACCATGCAAATATTTTGAAATATCCAAGGGTTGCAAAAATATAGCGATTTGGTTATCAGAGCTTGTGGCTCAAATGCTGAAATTAAATTCCTTTGTTAATAATTTGCACTTTTAAACCTTTCCATTACCTGACTAGTAACTCCATCATCCATAGCCTGTGCTACTTGATTTATCATCCCTAGTATATATGTGTCCGCCCAACCAGCTTTAAACAGATCATACGGTTGTAATATCATCTCGGAGAGTTTCTGGGTTCCTATAAACTTCTGACTCCCGCTCCAACGTTCTAAAAGATAAGATTACAATCTTTAAGAAATTTTCTTTGAACATTATTTCGAGAAGAACCAAAACAATTTTGTGAATGACAACACTTTTGCGAATAAACATAGATCAAGATGAAGAATTAATCCACACAAAAAAGTCTTGAGAATTTTTCGATTATTTGGTACTGATCAAGTCCATTAACATTATTTTAATATTAGAACTAGAAGAAAGAACAGTATTATTACGGTTTTCAGTTTTTACTCCAAAAATATGTTTCTTACACAAATTGTTATCTTAGTAATTAGTGATTCATCGATTAAAGAGTGCTATAGTCGATTCACAAAAATCCAATTTTTCTTCTAGAACTTCAGGGTCCGCAAGCTAGAAATTTTTAGTTTAAACAGGTCAATTATGAATCGCTTTTGGCGGTTTAGAGAAAGAGACACTTTGTATAAATCGCGATTAGTGTTTGGAGGGACAACTGTGCACGTGGAAGTAATTCATAGTGATCCTTCAGTTGTAGAGTAGGATCTCCGATTGCCAAAGGTACCCTTGAAAGCTTTGTCTATTAAGCATGAATTATATATTTATGTTATTAATTTTGAAAACTGATTATTTTCAACTTTGAACATTCTACAAAAGGGATTTGCATATTTCAATAATTTAGATTTCAGAATCAAATACTTTTCAAGCTAAAAAACGACGTTATCTTCCACATTATTGATCAGATAAAGGTTTTAAATATAGTTCTTTAGATAAGAGGTCACTTACAACTTCAACGAAAGTAAGTTTACCAACTAACGATGGAAGTAGAGAGTGGCCGAATCTGAAGGCAGCTGTTGTAAAACCGGCGGCCGCTGCTGGATTAATTGTCGGATCATATCCCTCGAAATATCCGTCCTTGTACAAGTTTAATCCATGCTCCAGTATCCCTGGTTTACCAAGAACAAGAGGAAGGAACTCCTGGAATGTGGGGGATCATATACACTATACAGGGTGTCTCAGTAAACATGGGGATCAAATTGAGCCTTTAAATCGTCTTAGATTTACGGGGCAATTATTCTAATGATACTAAAAACATACTCAAAGCAATACAACCCTAAGAAACGTTAGCACTATGGAGTTAAAAAAGAAGAATGTAAAACATTACTTTTTGAATCTTCTTTCCTTAGTTTTTTTATGATCCTTGCCTGGAACGTGATGTGCTGCTGAATAGCGGAGACAAGATGTTTAGTTTCCTGAATACAGCTTAGAGATGGACACATTCACTCTTTTCAAATAGAGATGGACACATTCACACTTTTTAAATAGAAATGGACACATTCACACTTTTCAAATAGAGATGGACACATTCACACTTTTTAAATAGAGATGGACACATTCACACTTTTTAAATAGAGATAAACACTTAAACACTTTTCCAATAGAGATGGACACATTCACACTTTTCAAATAGAGATGGTCACAATCAAACTTTTTAAATAGAGATGGACACATTCACACTTTTTAAATAGAAATGAACACATTCACACTTTTTAATAGAGATGGTCACACTCACACTTTTTAAATAGAGATGGTCATATTCACACTTTTTAAATAGAGATGGACACATTCACACTTTGTAAATAGAGATTGACACATTCACACTTTTTAAATAGAGATGGACACATTCACACTTTTTAAATAGAGATGGACACATTCACACTTTTCAAATAGAGATATTCACATTCACACTTCTTAAGTAGAGATGGACACATTCACACTTTTAAAATAGAGATGGACACATTCACACTTTTTAAATAGAGATGGACACATTCACACTTTTTAAATAAAGATGGTCACATTCAAACTTTTTAAATAGAGATGGAAACATTCACACTTTTTAAATAGAGATGGTCACATTCACACTTCTTAAATCGAGATGGTCACATTCACACTTCTTAAAATAGTGATGAACACATTCACACTTTTTAAATGGAGATGGACATATTCACTTTTTTTAAATAGAGATGGACACATTCACACTTTTAAAATAGAGATGTTCACATTCACATTTTTTGATTAGAGATGGTCACAGTTTAAAATGAAAATTTAAAAATTCAATCCTTGAATGCTACAAAGCTGAGGCTTGGGTTTGAAAATGTGGGAGTAATATTCACAAGCATATACCCGTTCCTTGTTTTAAAATAGAATGGAAGAAAGTTATATTCAACTCATTTAATTTAAACTCTTCTTTGTTTCTCTTTATTCATAAGTTTATAAACCAATTATTTAAATGAGTTGGTTAAACTTTAAGCAATGTTCTCTGTATGTAAATGTGGATCCGCAGTTTCAGTTTAAATTGCTCGTCGTAGAATAGTTTGAATAGAAGTAGTATAGAATATAAGAGCTATGAAAGCCAGATATAAGTGGAACCTTAATGAGGTTTGTCATTTGTTTACACAGTTAATATTTTCAAATATGGAAGTTTATAAAATTTCCTGACAACCAAATTTTTAAAAACTAAAGCCCATCCAAGTATGTAAAATAGAATATGATAAAACTGTAAAAAAGTTCTCAATTTCTTTTTAGAAAAAAATAGTTATTTTGGAAGACTTGAAAAAAATACATGTGATGTATTCAGATTTTAAAATTTTTTATTTGGTTTTTGTCATAAGACCAGGATACAAATATTAACGCTGTACAATCTATGATTATGTCAGTAACTATTAAGCAAAATGAAGCCTTGATTTGGAGAGGTTGGTGAACTACCTACCGTTGGTTCAAATCCGGAATCACTGATTCAAATCCTCACCAATCTTTAGCTATAAATCGGTGATTTTGGATTTGAACCGGTGTTAGGTAGTTCAACAACATCTCTTCAGACTCCAATTATTTATAATTCCGTCCAGGGGCTAAATTCATTGAATGTCGAGAATCAGTTGAACCACATTCGTACCACCGACTCAACTAGTTTTCTTGTGTTCCAGGTCAAGCTAATCTATTCTACATAGTTCACCAACTTCTCTTATTCATTAAATTTTGTCAACATAGTTTTATTTTATGTGTTTTTATACGTATCTATTATACCTGAAATATGATTTCATCTGTCCAATGTGGGTTTAATCTACCAAGCTCCTCTGCTATTCTATTATGTTCTCTAGAATAAATAAAAAAATGATCTCTTATTATACTATTTCAATCCTTTAAAAGGTGTTTTAGTGAAAAATAGATACAGACATTTACTCTACTTTCTTATACTTATTTTTCTGATATGATAATTTTCAAACATGCTAAATATTCAAATCCCTAAAAATCTTTTTAACAATATATTTTGAGATCAATATTTTTAAAACTGTAGTCAGATAATTTCTGAGAATTTTTTCTTCTGTATGTTCTATTAGAGGGGAAAAGTTGGCCTTTGAAGAATTCCAATTAAAGCTAATTCCTTCCTACACTCTATCTTATGTAGAGTAGGCATAATAAAATGGAGAAGTTAAAACATAGCTTTCATACACAGTTATAAACATAATGCATCATTAATTGAGACTGGATAAGGGCATACTTCTATTAATTACACAATGTACGTTCCCAATTCAATTGTAATTTTTTATCTTAGGTACTTTCCCAAAGGGTTTTCCCAAGTGGCAACTTCCTAACTGTTCAATTTCCGAAATGGCAACTTCCGAACTCTGTCCTGGCCGCAGGGCGCGGCCCTAATTGCAGCCTGCGGCACAACAGAAAACCTAACCTAACCTTTGGGAAGTTACCGCTTGGGAATTGGCACATTTGGGAAGTTTCTACTTGGGAAATAGTTACTTAAGGGAAGTAGCCCTTGGGAAAATCCTTTGGGAAAATACCTTTTTTTCAGACCTTTATATTCGGATTTCAAAATTACAAAGTATTTGTTTATATCATAGATAAATAAATAAACATAGATAGCTTATGTACGCAAAATCACCAAGAATTGTACAGTCCGCGAACTCATACTTCTAGGGGTCAATGTGTACTTCAATGATAAGCGGGATGGTTTGGTGTTTTAATGGATTTCATAATAGAGTGTAAAATAACTCCGGGAATGGAACTATTTGAACAACAATATTTCACTGAGCAATATATCATATTGACGAAAACTGAAGAAGGACATGAGAATTGGACTAAACTAACTTAAATTTCTCTCTACAGAACTCATGTACACCACAAGTACTCAATGACATAAGTACAGCAAATGTTCACAACCGACCTAGTTAATCTATATAATAGGAATATCTTTAAAACATCTCTGTTTTTTCAAAATCCACCTATGGTTACCTATAGGAGACCTCCTTATCTTAGGGATAAACTCATCCGAGCCAGAATTCCAGATCCTCCTAGAATGAGGCCAAAGAAAGAGGCTAATACCTGGTATGAAACCTTGTGGTTTAAATTGCCCAACTTGTCCCTACATAGAGCCTGGAACAGTTATACAATCCTCTAATACCAGCAAGAAGATTGAGATTATTGGAACTTTCAACTGCAAGACCAGAAATGTATTTTCCATCTCATAATCTGAGTTCTTTTCCCTTATGTCCATTTGACAGCCCAAATTTTTATTTTGAATAATCTTTTTGTTTGTTTATCTTCTTGTGATTTTTACATTTTTTTATTTTTTTTATCGATTTTGATGGTTATTATATCGTTAGAACTGACGAGGGTCAACCCGGACCGAAATATATTTTCAATAAATGTGGAACTAACATCTACTTTTTTACTCTACAGAGGTTTGGTCCATCACCATCACTGAATTTTAAATCATCTCTGTACATTTATATCTTTCAAGATGAAAAATGTCGTCTTATGCGCAATCTATCTTTATCTATGGTTTATTTCTAAAGTATTTAAGTTAAAATAAGTTTTTGGCTAAATAGTTTGAGATAAATGTATTTAATATCGCAGAAAAAATGAACCCAAAGAAAAAAAGAAAAATGATAAAAAATAACCATTTTCTGAGTTTATATTTTCCGGTTTTTCAAAAATTGCACCCTAAAGAAGATGAAAATACCTTATGAATAAAGTGTGGATTAAACAGAGAACTGTCTGTTCATTGACCCTAAATCATGAAGAGGAAATCTAACAAAGAGAGACACTCTCATCAGTCAAACATGAATAATTTATTAGAAACTTTAATCTCCAGGTTCAACAAAATCATTAAATAATTTACATTCTTCTCTGAATTAACAAAAAGGTGAATACTTTATTTTCCAGCTTTGAGCACCCATTCTTTAGTCTTGAAAGAAGCAGTCTAATGTGAAAAGAGTGAAAATTAAGAAATAAAAAGATTAATTCACTAACTTGAACTAAATAGAACGTTTACTAATTGTGACTCAAAGCTTTGTTAAAACTTGTTTTAAGGAAACAAAACATAATATTCTAACATTTTGAATTTACTGCAATACAAACAATGAAAATGTTGAGATATCATGAAAAGCAAATTGTTAAAAAATCCACAATTAATTATGGTATGTCTAACCAATCCCCCCTTTATGTTTGTTTACCTTGGGTCCCCAGTCTCAAAACAAAATATTTCTCCATTAGGTCTAAACAAGATTCAATAGAAATTAAGTTATTGAAAATAGACAGAATGTATACAAATGACATTACAAAATAAACAATAGATACTATACAATAGATAATAGACAGTAGACAATAAACAATAATTGACAATATACAATAGACAATAGAGAATAAACTATAGACAATAAAAAATAGACAATTTACAATACATGATAGACAATTTACAATACATGATAGACAATAGATATTAAATGATAATTAATAAATTATAGACAATATACCATAGACAATACACAATAAACACTAGAAAATAGACAATAAATAATAACAATAGACTATAGAAAATAAACAATAGACAACATACATTATACAATAGATGATGGACAATAGACATTATTAAATAGACAATAGGAAAAAAACATAGACAATAGCTAATAGACTATCGAAAAGAGGCAATGGATAATATAAACTAGACAATAATAAACAGACAATCAAAAATAGACATATAGACCATAGAAAATAGACAATAGACAATATACAATATACAAAGTACAATATACGATATACAATATACAATAAACAATAGACAGTAGACAGTAGACAGTAGACAATAGACAATAGACAATAGACAAAAACAATAGACAAAAGACAGTAGACATTAGACAGTAGAAAATATACAATAGACAATAGACAATAGACAGTAGACAATAGACAATAGACAATAGACAGTAGACAGTAGACTATAGACAATAGACAACAAATATTAGGCAATTGAAAATAGACAACAGACAAAAGACAAAAGACAATAGGAAATCGAAAATAGACAATATACATTAGACAATAGGCAATATAATAGGCAATATAATAGACAATATAAATTATACAATTTTTGTACAAAAACTTGAAAATTAGACATTTAACTGGTTCTCCAAAACAAAGCATTAATAACTTTGGAAAAAAAGGTTCTAACTTTTGACAATTACCCAGATCTCAATAATATTTATGTTTTGACTCTTTATTGAATATTAAGTTCATGGTTTTTCAATATTTCCTAATCCCAAGAACCCCAAAGTGGAAGTCAGAACTAGTATAGATATTTTTTAATCCCATTTTTTCACCGTTCTTTTCTTCCATTTTTTTAAAGTTTCATTCATATTTGCTTCCAAAGTTTCTCATTGCTTCCCTTCCCTGATATCTTCCTCCCATTACCTTTCAGGTCCTGTAATTTCTTCCAAAATAAAATCCGTTATTTCCTTTTCTTTTAAACCTGTATCCCCTCTCGACTCTTTGTTAACACTTTTCCAATCTTTGACCCCTTGCTCCGTTTTCCAAGTTTTTATATCATTCGGCACTGGCAGAATATAGTGTATTTATCACGAAATATTAATATAGGAGACTGAAATGATTTATTTATTAAATTGTGATCTGAGCTGAGAACTTTTGTATTGGATTCTCATAAACCCGATCGCTTGATCTCGATATCCACTGAGGGCACTTTTAATTCAAGGATCAATGCTTAATATCTTAATTTCAGTTCTTCCTACAGAGTAGGATTATCATGAGGGATTTTAATCTAAGATTAAATTAATCTGCAGATTAACAAAAGATCGAGATCAACCATTCATGTCAATATCCACAATGCATAAGTTTCCAGCTCTGAACATTTTAAACATATATTAGTTGAAATTGAATTGTTAAAAAATATTATTAATTATGTTAAGTTTGGCCATTTAATTTTTAAAATTTTTTCAGCTGTGTATTTTAATATCAAGAAATGCTTAATTGGCGTTGGTCTTTAAAAATCTTATAAACAGTTTAACTAGCTTTTAATACACTTTTATACTAATCTAAAATCAACAAATAAAAAAAATTGTTCTATATACCATAAGCCCTTCCTTGAAAAACATTGGTAACGTTTTCATCCTTCCTCCCTACACACATTTCAGACTTAAAGAATCAAATTTTAAACTTTTAAAAACTTTTCAAAATATTGTTAAAGTTAAGAAGTTGGTTCTTTGTTCTTTAATTCTCTTCCCTTGAATGCTCGCAGACGTCTGAAAATACAATGGCTTCGTAATTAACATAATTCAGAAAATCTGGTTTAAAAACTTTACTTTTCCGTTTCAGCAATTTAAAACCATTTTAAGGATTAGAAAAAATTTAATTCTGTAGAAAGATTTTTTCATCGCTTCAGGATACAAACCATCATCTCCGAACCCAAACCAAATAAGGGTTTGTTAGATTCCCTAAATAGATTCCCACAATTGCCCCCTCCTAGTTGACTTCCTAAAGTGGCTTTCAAAACATGGACTCCCATAATTGACTCCTATAATTGGCTTCTAAACTTGACTCTTGTAATTGGCTCCCATAAAAGATTCTCCATAATTGACTTCCAGTCCCAGGATTGGTTCCTACAATTGACTTCCAGTCCCAGGATTGGTTCGTACAATTGACTCCTTCCAGTCCAAGGATTGGTTCGAACAATTGACTTCCAGTCCAAGGATTGGTTCCTACAATTGACTTCCAGTCCAAGGATTGATTCCTACAATTGACTTCCAGTCCCAGGAATGTTTCCTACAATTGACTTCCAGTCCCAGGATTGTTTCCTACAATTGACTTACAGTGCCAGGATTGGTTCCTACAATTGACTTCCAGTCCAAGGATTGTTTCCTTCAATTGACTTCCAGTCCAAGGATTGATTCCTACAATCGACTTCCAGTCCCAGGATTGTTTCCTACAATTGACTTCCAGTCCCAGGATTGGTTCCTACAATTGACTTCCAGCCCCAGGATTGGTTCCTACAATTGACTTCCAGTCCCAGGATTGGTTCCTACAATTGACTTCCAGTCCCAGGATTTGTTCCTACAATTGACTCCTTCCAGTCCTAGGATTGTTTCCTACAAATGACTTCCAGCTACAGGATTGGTTCCTACAATTGACTTCCAGTCCCAGGATTGGTTCATACAATTGACTTCCAGTCCCAGGATTGGTTCCTACAATTGACTCCTTCCAGTCCAAGGATTGGTTCGTACAATTGACTTCCAGTCACAGGATTGGTTCCTACAATTGACTCCTTCCAGTCCAAGGATTGGTTCGTACAATTGACTTCCAGTCCCAGGATTGGTTCGTACAATTGACTTCCAGTCACAGGATTGGTTCCTACAATTGACTCCTTCCAGTCCAAGGATTGGTTCGTACAATTGACTTCCAGTCCCAGGATTGATTCGTACAATTGACTTCCAGTCACAGGATTGGTTCGTACAATTGACTTCCAGTCACAGGATTGGTTCGTACAATTGACTTCCAGCCCCAGGATTGGTTCCTACAGTTGACTTCCAGTCCCAGGATTGGTTTGTACAATTGACTTCCAGCCCCAGGATTGGTTCATACAATTGACTTCCAGTCCCAGGATTGGTTCCTACAATTGACTTCCAGCCACAGGATTGGTTCCTACAATTGACTTCCAGTCACAGGATTGGTTCGTACAATTGACTCCCAGCCCCAGGATTGGTTCGTACAATTGACTTCCAGTCACAGGATTGGTTCGTACAATTGACTTCCAGCCCCAGGATTGGTTCCTACAATTGACTCCTTTCAGTCCCAGGATTGGTTCGTACAATTGATTCCCAGCCCCAGGATTGGTTCGTACAATTGACTTCCAGTCACAGGATTGGTTCCTACAATTGACTTCCAGTCCCAGGATTGGTTCCTGCAATTGGCTCCCAAGTGTGACTCCAAGAATGTTTCGTACAATTGACTTCCAGTCACATGATTGTTTCCTACAGTTGACTCCCAAATTTGACTCCAAGAATGTTTTCCTCTGAGCTAAAATCAGTACTTTACCAAAATAATAGATTGAACCATTAATTTGATAGCTTTCGATTTATCCTTCACTACAAGCTTGCAGAACTTTAAATTTAAAGGTTAAGGATTGGTTCCTACAATTGACTCCTTCCAGTCCCAGGATTGGTTCGTGCAATTGACTTCCAGTCCCAGGATTGGTTCGTACAATTGACTTCCAGTCCCAGGATTGGTTCGTACAATTGACTCCCAGCCCCAGGATTGGTTCGTACAATTTACTTCCAGTCACAGGATTGGTTCGTACAATTGACTTCAAGTCCCAGGATTGGTTCGTACAATTGACTTCCAGTCCAAGGATTGTTTCCTACAATTGACTTCCAGCCACAGGATTGGTTCGTACAATTGACTTTATTATTTTAATTAAACACTAAACTAAAAAGCTACTATTTCCTTCCAATTTTGAAAAGAAATTGAGTCTTTGCAACAAACTCTGATTAGTTAATCCTAATATCTTTGCAACCCAATGTCGTAGACCTTAGATATGTCAACCTAGCTGTGAATTCTGTTAGATCAAAGATAAAGTTTAAGCTAAGTTTAAAATTTTGAGTTTGTGGCAAAGACTCAATTCCTTTTACCTTAGTCTTTCTGGAACATTTGAGTAAACTGTGCCGGCATCGATCACGGATGTTATCTGCACAAAAGCAAATTAAAAAAAAACAGAGCAATTGCAATTTACTTTTTTCATCCAAATGAAAGTCAATATTTTGCTATGAACTTAAACAAAATCTAAATATGTCCTGCACCAAGGATTACACCTCTAAATATGTCCTCTAACAATGATTATACCTCTAAATATGTACTCTAACAAGGATTATTCCTCTAAATATGTCCTCTAACAAGGATTACAACTCTAAATATGTCCTGCACCAAGGATTACACCTCTAAATATGTCCTATAACAAGGATTATACCTCTAAATATGTCCTATAACAAGGATTATTCCTCTAAATATGTGCTCTAACAAGGATTACACCTCTAAATATGTCCTATAACAAGGATTATACCTCTAAATATGTCATCTAACAAGGATTATTCCTCTAAATATGTCCTCTAACAAGGATTATACCTCTAAATATGTCCTCTAACAAGGATTACACCTCTCAATATGTCCTCTAACAAGAATTATCTTCTCAATATGTTCTCTAACAAGGATTATTCTTACAAGGATTACACCTCTAAATATGTCCTCTAACAAGGATTACACTTATAAATATGTCCTCTAACAAGGACTACACCTATAAATATGTCCTATAACAAGGATTACACTTATAAATATGTCCTCTAACAAGGATTACACCTCTAAATATGTCCTCTAACAAGGATTACAACTCTAAATATGTCCTCTAACAAGGATTACACCTATAAATATGTCCTCTAACAAGGATTACACCTCTAAATATGTCCTCAAACAAGGATTACACCTCTAAATATGTCCTCTAACAAGGATTACATCTATAAATATGTCTTTTAACAAGGATTACACCTATAAATATGTCCTCTAACAAGGACTACACCTATAAATATGTCCTCTAACAAGGATTACACTAATAAATATGTCCTCTAACAAGGATTACACCTCTAAATATGTCCTTTAACAAGGATTACAACTCTAAATATGTCCTCTAACAAGGATTAAAACTCTAAATATGTCCTCTAACAAGGACTACAACTCTAGATATGTCCTCTAACAAGGATTACACCTATAAATATGTCCTCTAACAAGGATTACACCTCTAAATATGTCCTCTAACAAGGATTACACTTATAAATATGTCCTCTAACAAGGATTACACCTCTCGAAAGGTAATAAATACATTTTGCTGGGGTGGAAAAAACTTTATTTAAAGTTACCTGATTAAATTGCTCCAGAGGGCCAAGCTTACATTCAGACCTGAATACAGACTTTGTTAAAACTCCAAAACTATATAAACTAAAAAAATAGTCTCAAAACTAAAAAATCAAATAAAAGATTGTCAAAATCTCTTCAGTAAAACTGATTTTAATCTTATCATAATTTTAGTGAGTATTATTTATGAAATATATAAATATATCTATATATATATGAAGAATCTCTGTTTGTCTGTTTGGGCCTTGAGTCTTGACTGATTTGCCTTAAATTTTGAAACTCAGGAGAACCAAGGGTTTGTTCTTTGATTGGTTTTAATAGTATCTAGATATATAACTTAGCTGGGGAACCCAGCTTTGCCAAAAAACTAAACACTTCCTATGAAAGTAACCCACTCGACTTCAAAAGTTAAAAGAAAGCAGCTAAGAACGTTCCCATGGGTCTACCAAGGTCCCGTGGTTCTACCAAGGTCCCGTGGGTCTACCAAGGTCCCGTGGGTCTACCAAGGTCCCGTGGGTCTACCAAGGTCCCGTGGGTCTACCAAGGTCCCGTGGGTCTACCAAGGTCCCGTGGGTCTACCAAGATCCCGTGGGTCTACCAAGGTCCCGTGGGTCTACCAAGGTCCCGTGGGTCTACCAAGGTCCCGTGGGTCTACCAAGGTCCCGTGGGTCTACCAAGGTCCCTGGGTCTACCAAGGTCCCGTGGGTCTACCAAGATCCCGTGGGTCAACCAAGGTCCCGTGGGTCTACCAAGGTCCCATGAGTCTACCAAGGTCCCGATCAAAATATTATGAAAATCTAGGGGTCAATGGACAGACAGTAAGTAGCAGTGTGTTGTATTTCAGGGTTACCCACAAAGGATGAGACTGTAAAGACGATCCAAAAACTCTGAAAATAGGACGATTTCAAGATTGATTTTTGGTTTCTGCATTCAATTAAGTATTAAAGATTTAATATATTATTAAGCACAGAAATAAGCCAGTTTCGGCCAATGAACCCATACAATTTCCGTACAATCGTCTCTGAAGTCTCATTGTTTATGGATAACCCTATATATACCTGAGACCAGCACTGGATCTAACAAAGTTCATACAGGTTCGAGAATGTTTGGAGAAAAAATGATCATCCTCGGGAATCTAAAATATAGTAAGTATAAATAATTTCGGTTTAAAAAGAACATTGTACAGTAAACAAAAAAGAGTGAAATGCATTTTTCTTTTGAAATGTCACAAAGGACTTTGTACTTTGTAACTTTTATTTTATGAATCTCGGAATTAAGCAATAATCTTCATATTATGCAGATCAACAGATAGTGGTCATACCCTGCAGGGAAAATATTAACTAAGGGATCAATCATTTATCTTCAAATCTAAATTTAATTTTTAGAAAGAAGGTGTAAAACATCTTTCCCTGGGATATTTAGAAAGATGAAAATTTTCCTGTACGATAATTGAAGGACTGCAGTATGGTTTTGGTGAATTTTGAATTTTGAACGGATGTCACAAAAGTGAAGGATCAGGTTTAATGTTAATCAGAAAACCATTTAATTGATTAAAGTTAAATCTTGGTTTATCAGTTCATGGATTTCACTATATTTGTAATCTTTGTTCATCAGTTCATGGATTCCACTATATTTGTAATCTTTGTTCATCAGTTCATGGATTCCACTATATTTGTAATCTTTGTTCATCAGTTCATGGATTCCACTATATTTGTAATCTTTGTTCATCAGTTCATGGATTCCACTATATTTGTCTAAGACTCTGTTCTATCTAAACTCTCAGCTAGATATTTAAAGGCTATTTAGAAGCTATTACAAACTAATTGTTATTGTAATGCTGAAACCCTTAAGCCCCTCTTTCCATATCCCCCTAAACCCCTCTCCTGCCAAGCTGTAGAACTGTGTCTGTTTATAGGAATAAATGTATTTAATTTAATTCTAAAGAAAGAGGATCTTCTGTGTAGAGCTGACTGGAGAATTGTTTGAACTCCGGCTCAACAAGATTTACGCTGTCACATACAAGTTCTTTTGAGCTACAAATACAAATTTAATTGACTGCTTTCAAATATCACATTCTCTCTCAACGTTTTGGGGCCAGAAATTAAAGAAGGGNTTTTTAAACTCGCTTTGTTCGAGACATTATTGAATAAAAAGTCTTAATGTCATTCGACTAGCCTTGTTAATCTTTTTGGTTCTTTTTTGTAGTTTGTATTTTGACCGTGAAAGAAAATTTACGCAAAAAACGAACGTTTTTATACGATCATTTTTTACTCCGTCTCCTTTTTTAGAATAGAAATATTGCTTATTATAATAAAAAGCGAAATTTGACAGAATACAATTTTAAATGTTTGAAGTTTTACTAAACTTTAACATGAATTAAACGGATGAACAACACTGCATTCGATAAATAAAAGAAAATGAATCTTTGCAGCATTTCCTCATATTCTAATTCCTATATTTTTGCAACCCAATTCCGTAGAACTTAGATATCTCAAACTATGAATTCTGATCAAATAATCTAATTTAGAAATATCTAAGGTTTTCACTATTAGACTTGAAAGATGTTGGGGTTAGAAAAAATGAGTTTGTTACAAAAACTCAAATCCTTTACAGACTCATTCTCCCCCCCCCCCCGCTTAAATCTATAAGCAGATACAAAAATGAATGTTATCAAGTAAAACAACCTTTCTACTTAACAAGAAATAAGTGGATTGATCCAAGTGATCGATGATGAAGATAAGAAAGGTGGACAAGTAGGGAGAGTCTATGATTGCAAGCTACCTGGAGACATCCGATCTGGGCATACAGATGATTGGGAGCAATGAGTGTTATGTTTCCTGTCTGTGTAAGGCACCCGGGCCTCATTTTAGTATATCAGAAGAATTCCTATTCTCAGGCCTAAGAAGCCCTTAGGCAGCTGGAATCTTGTCAACCCTCTTCTCAGAATGAATGAAGCGTTGATAGATTAATGTGCTGCCAGATTACATCCACTGGAAGATCAATATAAACCCAGACAACACCAATATTTCGCAATAGATCAATTCCGATATTTGATCGTAACAGCCCGATCATGTCCTGGGGACAAACAAATCTTTTTTAAAACAAAAAAGTTAAACATTACCAAAAAGATACTTTTTATTTTAAAAATAAAAGACCAAATTACAATTCCATAATTTTACTTTAAAATCGATTAATATTCTTGTCCTTAGTTGATAAGGCAGATTAGTGATATCAATTACATCGTTTGTTTTCTCTTTTTCATGTTTTGATTATTAGTTTACCTGTATGGGGAAACACATTGGATGAGTAACATTTACTCCTAAAATAGAAAAACAGATTAATAAACTAGTCATTATAGGACCTGTGAAGGTGTCTTTTCATTATAGGACCTGTAAAGGTGTCTACTCATTAAAGACCCTGTGAAGGTGACTACTCATTAAAGGACCAGTCAGCGAAGGAGTCTATTCTTAAAGAAAATGTAAGTGAAGGTTTCAATTCAGTTTAAGACCTATCAGTGAAGGTATCTATTCATTAAAGGGCCTATAAAGCAGTAAAGGTGTCTATTCTTAAAGAACCTGCGTCTAAATGTGTCTATTCTGAAAGGACCTGTAAGTTAAGGTGACTATTCATAAAGGACCTGTATGTGAAGGCGCATATTCATTATAGGACCTATAAGTGAAGGTGTCTATACTTAAAAAGACCCGTAAGTGATGTTGTCTTCTCAATAAAGGACCTATCAGTGCAGGTATCTATTCTGAAAGGACATACCTCAGCAAGAATCTATCAAGTAAATACTCTGCCCAGTGAAGGTATCTTTTTATTTAAGGACTTCCGACACGTGAATCTACTCATTAAAGGACCTACCTCTGCAACAATTTACATCTTTTTCTAATATATCATCTATTTCTGCAGTGAGTGTTATTTCATGATCTAAAAAGTTGAAAAAAATATTAAAAAAATAATTTTGAATGATCGAAAAATTTTTAACCTGATGATATTTTTGATAAAATTAATAATATTAATTTGGCACAAATTCCAAAAGAGAAGCTGACCCCAAGCTACCTGTAAACTGACCCCAAGCTACCTGTAAACTGACCCCAGGCTACCTGTAAACTGACCCCAAGCTACCTGTAAACTGACCCCAAGCTACCTGTAAACTGACCCCAAGCTACAAGAAGTATTGTTATCGAATGTTCATGAATGTTATCATCTCTATGTGTATGCGCTGACACCTAAAAAATCCGGTATTTTGTTTAGTCTCTTTTTGTATTCTATGGTTAAATTTGAAGTTTTAATATAAAAATTAAATATAATAAATGTAAGAAATACCAATCTTGCAGAAGGAAGTTCATTTCCTGTAACCTCAGCTCAATTCACAAAACATAGAAAAAGTATAATTTTGTAAAAAAAAATTTTCTGACAAAATCTTTAAATAAAGACATTTTTTGGATTTTTCCATGAAATATAAATTAATTAGATTTTTGATAAAAATGAAGTTGCTGATTGTTCCCTGACACTGCAATCCTAGGTTGCATTATTCCATCTGTATAATCATGAGGTAGAAATCTAAAACAATGAATATCTAAAATTGTAAAACAGACTGCTAACATGACCCCTCCCCCCTCTTTTTAAAAGAGTTGAATCCCTCATTCACAATGGTACCCGATCATCTTTATCTGAGAAACATTAAAGTATATATGTCAATTTTTTAGCAATAACAGGTTCCTTATGTGCCTCTCTTTTATAAATCCACAATTCACATACAAAGAAAAAAAGTACTCCAAAAAGTACTCCAAAGAAACCATTGGGAATCAGGCATGCTGCCATCGAAATAAACAGACGCTTGAAATCTAGTCGACAGTAAATTTAACTATACGTTAATTCCTCTCCACCCTGGGTACCTGAAGTGAGCAGTTTGCGCTGCTCCCCAGTGAGGGTTCTCCAGGTTGTTACAGACCCCCTCTAGACCTCTATATCTGGTCGGACTGCAGGATCTGAAGGTAAAATTTAAAAAGTGATTTTAACGTGTTTAATGCCGTTAAAAGTCCTTAAGATGGGCGCTTAGGAAAAGCACATTAAAAGACAGTTATAATAATCAATAATAATAATCAATTCCTTAATGTCAAACGATTTATAATATATTCGATATTTTAAATACAATCTGAAAATCTAATTGAAATAAATCAGAAAAAAACTAAAGTTCGATTAGCTCTTACAGAGCTTTAAAGCGTGTTTTTTTAAGTGATCCTAAAAGATAGCAAAGCCGTGTCAGAATTTAATGAATTTGATCCGCGTCTCAAATCCCCCAAAAACCGGTTTCAAATGAGCGCCGGTTTAAATCTTCAATAATTGTATACAATTTCAAGATTATCTTTGAACCCTGGCTTAAATTTAAGCCGCAGCTCAAATTATTTAAATTCGGCCTCCGGATTCACAAAAGGTACCCCTTAAAACATTGCATTATCTGACTAATAATGTGGAAGATACAACAATACTTGATGAGATAAAGGTTTCAATGGTACCGTTGTGAATTGGGAATTGCCATCTTAACATGAAGGGTACTTGAAATTACGCTTACAGTACTATTTAACATATGGCGATACATAATCTGGGACTAAAATCATCTTTGTCACCCTGTTATATTATTCTATACACAAGGGTTTTAAGCCAACTTTTTAATAAGGTTTTGTGGGCAAACCAAAGGAATAAGATTTAGAAAGTTAATTTTAGCCTCTATTGCTCAACAACACTTAGAGTATATATATATATACACACATATATATATTGGATAGCGGAATTTAGACAGAATAGGAGAGACAAGGGGTGAGGGTGAAAATTGGCTGCAAGGGAATTGAGGAAAAGTATAGCGGAATTTAGACAGAATAGGAGAGACAAGGGGTGAGGGTGAAAATTGTCTGCAAGGGGATTGTGGAAAAGGATAGCGGAATTAAAGAATTGGGAGGTGATTATAAAGGAGAGAGGTGGGGGCAAGGGAAATGCTGGTAATTGCATACATGGGATCGGGAACAAGTGGGATATATATAGATTGTAAGTTGAGGTTGCCAAAAATAAAGAAGGGAAAGTAACATTTTTGATATAGCACTGCATAACGAACATGCCAGTATCACAGCTACAGGGTGTCCCACTACAAGTAACAATTGAGAGACAACTAAAAGAACTGCTTTGAACTTTGATAACAGCATATCTAATGTATCAAACAAAGTTTGCATAGCTTTTCAGGAGGTACACAACTCACAAACCATCTACAATATATTTGTATCTATCTGTAGAGCTATAGAAAGAGGGTGAAATGAATGAGTTACAGGATTAAGGTTGATGAAAAGGGAAAATAAAAGAATTAAAGAACCAGGTGAAGAGCTAAATTTGTAGCTTATAAAGAATGGGTTGGAAGGATGAAAAAATGGTAGGAGGAAGAAGTATGTATATAACTTAGGAGGGTGACAGAGAAGGACAAGTATGATGAGGGGGGGGGGGGAGTGTTACCAGTGCAAGTTCTCTAGCAGTCTCGTATATTACTGTTCCAAGACGTCCAACCTCAGCATTAGTAAAGTTTACTCTGGTCGGGTACACTAGGCGTTCTCCCATTACTCGTTCTCTAGGTAGTTAGACATATTTAGACCTAGACCTAGACCTAGTCCTAGTCTTAGAGCTAGAGCTAGATTTAGACCTAGACCTAGACCTAGACCTTGACCTAGACCTAGACCTAGACCCAGACCTAGTGTTATATTTGATTTGAAAGGATACCCACAAAGGCGGGTAACAATACTCTAGTAGTCTTCAAGTTACACACCAATAATAGAACAAAGTAGTTGAACATTTATATTAAAGAGAAACAAAATGAAGGAATAAATAACTAAAGTCAAAAGACACAGATTTGGCACTCAGTGATGGGTTACTCCTTTGGCCAGATACTCCTTGGCTGGATACTCCTTTGGCTAGATACCTCCTTTGGCTAGATACTCCTTGGCTAGATACCTTCAACATGGTATCTCCTCAGGGCTGCGTATCTCCTCAGGCAACATATCTCCTCAGGCCAATTATCCCCTCAGGCAACATATCTCTTCTGGCACCATCCTTGTTCTGGTAACAAATCTCCTTCAGCATGTTGTTTTCCCACAGCTCCAATCCGTCCAAGCATTTTCTATTCCTTTGGACTGACTGCTTCTTACCACTGTGGGGAGTTGGCGAATGTCTTCATCCTCTCCTTGTGAGAGCTGGCGCACAACTGGCTTCTTTCTCTTTCCCTCTCTGTGTTCTGAACCCAGATCCCGCCAATTCTTAATCCTGGNGACCGTAGACCGTAGACCGTAGACCGTAGACCATAGACAGTAAACCGTAGACTGTAGACCGTAGACCGTAGACCGTAGACCGTAGACCGTAGACCGTAGACCGTAAACTGTAGACCATAGACTTTAGACCGTAGACCGAAGACTATATCCTATAGGCTGTAGACCGTAGATCGTAGACTGAAAACTGTAGACTTTAGATTGGAGACTGTAGACTGTAAACTGTAGACTGTAGACCGTAAACTTTTATGTTACTTATATCAAATGTAATTCTATGTTTTGTTATTATATATTTTGTTATTATATCGGTGTACACCGTACACCGACACCGTACACCTAGACCTAGACCTAGACCTAGACCTAGACCTAGACCTAAATCTAGCTACAATTACCTTGCTCTAAGAAACCCCTGGTTGACAGAAGTGTAGGTAATGCAAGTCTTCATTCCTGGTATGACTAGAAGCAACATGTATAATTAGATCAATGAACTGGAGTCATGGAACCTTTAAGTTCTTAATCTCACGCTAACCACCTTGAGCTTTTGCCACAAAACTCGAATTCTCTAATCCCTATATCTTTGCAATCTGATGTGTAAATCTTTGATATTTCAAACACAGATTATTTGATTTAATAGAATTTAAAGTTTGACATATCTAAGGACTAAGACATTGGGTTGCAAAGATATAGGGATAAGAATATCAGAGTTTGTGACAAAAACTGCAATTCCCTTATAGGCCAAGCATACAGAAACCTAACATTTTTTAAATTTAACCTTACCAAAGGCCAAATTTAATGGGTATACCTAGTAAAACGCTATCCTCATAAAACGCAAACAGACAAAACGCTACAAAAAAATTGCTATAAAATAAAAATATCATGATTTTGGTTTTAACTAAAAATTTGATTATAAATTATTATAATACAGAGCGTCCCATATCATATTAGATTATCAACAATCTTTAACGCCAAAATACGCACATAGACGCGAAAATACGCACATAGACGCCAAAATACGCACATAGACGCCAAAATACGCACATAGACGCGAAAATACGCACATAGACGCGAAAATACGCACATAGACGCCAAAAATCAAGCATTTTCTGCCAACAAAATTTTCATCAGCCTCATTAAATTTTTTTAAATGATTCATTCTTCTTAAATTTTCTTATTTGTCCCCCAAATCGTAATTTAGACCCATTGACGCGGTCTAATTTGATGTGGGACACCCTCTATTATATAATTATTATTTGATTATTATTAAGGTTTTGCTATCTGATTAGCTTAAAGATTTATCGCTTATCAAAAGGGTTGAAATTAACAAGTTTAGCTTATTTAAACCTTTTAGTTGGCAGGAATCTTAAATTTTCTTTCTTTAATACTGAATTACCATTTGAAACAAAGTATACAACATTAGAAAAAACGGGATAAAGTTGATAAAACTCCTTCAAGAAAATAAAAGGGTGAAGAACTCTAATTAATCCGATTAAAACAAAATCAATAGTTAAATAAACAAACAGAAAATTTCAGTTAGACTCAAAAAGTCAAAAGTTAAACTCAGAAAATACCTAAACAATTAAAGAGACCCCAGGAAATTCCAGAAAGCCCCAGAAAATTCTAGAGAACCCCAGAAAATTCCAGATAATCCCAGAAAATTCTAGATAACCCGAGAAAATTCCAGATAACCCAAGAAAATTCCAGATAACCCTAAAAAATTCCAGAGAGCCCCAGAAAATTCAAGACAAACCAAAGAACTATTTAAATAAAAATTCCGGATTGATTTACAAAAATTCCAGATAACCTCAGAACCTTGAAGGTTAAACGACAAATCTCCATATCGAATTCGAATTCTGAAAAAAATCAAGAAATTTCAGAATCAACCATGAAAATATCCAAGTAACACCATAAATTTTCAAATAAAACCAAGAAATTCTAAAGATCGGCTAAAAATAGAAGATAATCTGCAAGACAATTTCAGATCAAACCAGAAATTTCATATGAACCCAGAAAAAGTACAGAAAAATAGTAAAAAAAACTGGATTAAGAAGCTCAAAAGTATTCTGTAAAGTTTGAGATATTTGTGTTGACAAGGCGGGTCAAACTTTTTCAATTAGAAAGAATAAAATATTTTCTTTTAAAGGAATAGTGAAGATCAAAATTGAAGTAAAATTAATTGTGGATTTACTTTTATGCCTGGCCATTATGTCTCTTTTGTCAAAACCACAAAGCTTTTAGGGTCCCAAACGCAAGCTTTTTATAATCATTAAATTTGTTTTTCAAGTCGCTATTTTTTCAAGTTTTCTGTTTACATCGGCGAATTTTCAAAAAGATAAGATATAAACAGTTTGCACGGTCAAATATTTTATTTCGACCGGCCATGAACCTTCCTTATCTTAGGGTCATATGAGTTATCACAAAAAATTTGGCCTATTCAGTTTTCCTGTTTTTAAGATTATTGGATAAAAACAAACAGAAAATCGGAATCTATATAATCATAAATTAAATTATGCCCTTGCTTTTAAAGTTTAAGGCTTAAGAGTTCCAGGTCGTTTATTAAAGTTTCACATTTTTAATGGAACATAAAATATGCTACTGAAACTCTACTCAAAATATCGTATTTTCTCCTCTATAGTCAACTAAACATATATTTTGTAGATTGGATTGGACAGAAATATTATTTCTCATATATTTTACAAAGTTTTGAAACAGTTTTGAAGGGTTTTCATTTTCAACCCCTCTCCTATACAAACATTAAATATTAAAAACGTCTCGCAAGAATCCAATGAAAAGATAGATGGTGAGACATATATCTACATTATACAAAATATATCAAAATATTGATAGATAATGGATAAAAAATATGAATATACAGATACATAATTAATGGATTGATGATATAGGATAGATAGGATAGATAGGATAGACCGGATAGACAGGATAGACATGATAGACATGATAGACAGGATAGACAGGAAATACAGGATAGACATGATAGACAGGTTAGACAGGATAGACAGGATAGACAGGATAGACGGGATAGACAGGATAGACAGGATAGACAGGATAGACAGGATAGATAGGATAGACAGGATAGACAGGATATACAGGATATACAGGATAGACAGGATAGACAGGATAGACAGGATAGACAGGATATGGATAGACAGGATAGACAGTATAGACAGGATAGACAGGATAGACAGGATAGACAGGATAGACAGGATAGACAGGATAGACAGGATAGACAGATAAACAGGGTATACTGGATAGACTGGTATATGAAAATAGACAGGGTATACTGGATAGACTGGTATATGAAAATAGACAGGGTAGACAGGATAGACAGGGTATACTGGATAGACAGGATAGACAGGATAGACAGGATAGACAGGTATATGAAAATAGACAAAGCTAGATTAATATTCAAGAAAATGAAATCATCTAACTTTCTTGAATCAATAAATCATTGGATGGATGGAGGCCCAAAGAATAGAATTATTCAAAAATTTGATCTAAAGTTGAGACTAGGGGGGAATATCAATATTATCACAAATTTCACATTTCTTCACTTTGCACATCTGCAGAATATAATTGTGATAAAATAAGATAACAAACGCGATCTAGGATCGAAATTAATGAATTTGAGCTACGTTACTGAACCGTCAACTGCCGGTTCAAATTTGAATCACTGGTTCAAAGCCAAAGTATCGGGAAGGATTTGAGTAGATGAATCTAATTTCAACCGGCGGTAGAGCAGTTCAGTGGCCCCTCAAATTCATAAAATTCGGTCAGATATATTTTTCAAATCTTTAATAATATAAAAACATATAAATGCGTCAAAAAACATTTGTCCTTCTTGCATTATTTTTTTTTTTTTTGGGGAGGGGGGATATTTTTTTCTTGAAATCCCTCCTTTAATTAAAACCTAGCTTTACCTAAAGCACAGTCTGGATGTCCAAGCACTGTTTCTGTCTTGGGTTTTGAGGCCTGAAATATAATGTTTGGGTTTTGAGGCCTGAAATATAAATGTTTGGGTTTTGAGGACTGAATTAAAAATACTTGGATTTCATGACTACTCAAACCCACTTGTTTTGGGGGGGGGGTATACCCCCTTTATGGGGGGTATACCCCCTTACTATACTATGTTCAGACACCCAGCCTTTTCAGGTTTAAAATACAAAACATTTAATTTTTGTTCAGACATACTGAGATGGATGCGCTCGTGAGATTATCCTATCTACCTGAATCCGTTGACTGGGAAGATCAACAAAATTGCTAAACTCTCGTTTCACCCCTGGCAGATCGTCATGATCATGAAACCCTGGCAGACCATCATTATCATGAAACACTTGCAAATCATCATGATCATGAAACCCTGGCAGATCGTCATTATCATGAAACCCTGGCAGATCATCATGATCGTGAAACCCTTGCAGATCATCATGATCGTGAAACCCTTGCAGATCATCATGATCGTGAAACCCTTGCAGATCATCATGATCGTGAAACTTCAAGTAGAGAAGAATATCATTTTATTTTTAAAGAATCGCACAACTTTTTAATTGCATTTTTTTAATATTGTAAAAAATTGAAAAGCAAAATAAATTATTTCCATAAACAAAAAAAGGTACTTTTCTTCATTTTTTCAGGATCATTTTCTGATTTACAATAAACATAACTAAATTACGAAAAATGAACTTTTCAATGCCAACAGATGTAATCCTTCTCTCCCTGAATCGGATGACCACCACGTATATAAAGGATAAATAACCAAATCATGTATAATCTAAAAAATCTAGAAAGAATGAAATATGATTGTTTGAAGTCTCAGATTTCTGCATCAAAATATCAACAAATACAATATTTTTAAAAAGGTAAACAACCTTTGACAAGTTCTAAAAGTGAAATACACGTTCTAATGAAAATAAACAATCACAAAAAGTGTACTGCAGTATCTGGGAAGGAAATAAACAAACGCCAAGAGTTGCTGAGGGTGAGCTTTGTTTATATTCCACCCAGAAACTACAATTTACTTTTTTTGTAACCAAAGATATGGGATATATTACACATAGATACATTATACATTTGGGATTCATTATACATAGGGTGTATCTGCCTTGACATACATACATTATACATTTGGGGTACATTATACATAAGGTGTATCTGCCTTGACATACATACATTTTACATTTGGGGTACATTATACATAGGGTGTATCTGCCTTGACATACATACATTATACATTTGGGGTACAATGCATTATACATACAATATACAATGTACATACTGTGTTACCCGCAAAGGATGAGACTGTAAAGTAAACCTGAAACTCTTTAAGATATGACGATTCAAAAGTTAAGATAGTCTTCTGCCTTGAGTAAAGTCTTTTTTATGGTATTTTTTATGATTTCGCATTCGCTAAGATTGAAACAAGGTTAAGGTTGCAGAGAATAATAAATTTTAGGAGACAGACAGTATAAATTCCGAACAGTCGTCTCTGAAGTCTCATCCTTTGTGGGTAATCCGATACCAACAAAGGATGAGACTTCAGAGACGACTGTATGGAATTAATTCAATCTTGAATCTCTCATTCTTGATACAATCTTCATTCTCTCAATTCCATGAACTGTAAACTTTTAATTGTCAGATTAGTATAGTCTATCCGTAAGAGTTTATTTTCAATACAGGTTGATCTTTATAATTCTGGTCGTCACTTTTTAAACATTTTCGGTCGTCATTGTAGTTCATTCTTTGTGGTTAACCCTGTATTTAAATGAGTAAATGTAAGTTCAACGTTAGAAAGAAACTGATTTCCAGATTTCACCCGAGTGTAAATTTAACCTTATACCTTTTCCCACGCTATATAAGTTCTTTTTAATTAGAGGTAGGTACTTATACATTCAGGGGTATTAAAACGAAGTGTCCTCGAATAATGAAAGGGGGCATATGATCCGAGAGTTACTTTTATCCGAAAGTTACTTTTGATGCGAGAGTTACTTTTGAAAACATTTACTCCTGTTTCTAGGATTTTTGATAATGAAGACGACATTTTCATATTTTTCAGGAATGTTCGAAAATCCAGCGCAAATTTGTATGGACGCTATAACGTTCTTCGGTATGAGTTGTTTTTAAGAATGTTCTCCTTATAGACGAGCCAGATAGAAGTAAGATTAGTAGCGATCATCATCAATAATTTTTCACTGAAAGCCTATACCCCCTTTCATTTTTCGCGAACACTCCCATTAGTAAAAATAATTTTCTTTCCTTTTTGATTTCATAATGGAATACTGATGCAACAGTCTGAAAATACCTCCATTATATATTGTACAGAATGGATCTGTGTGTGTGTGTGTATAATGGTAAATGGAGGATTAATGCAACAGTCTGAAAATACCTCCATTATATATTGTACGGAATGGATCTGTGTGTGTGTGTATAATGTAAAATGGAGGATTAATGCAACAGTCTGAAAATACCTCCATTATATGTTGTACAGAATGGATCTGTGTGTGTGTGTGTATAATGGTAAATGGAGGATTAATGCAACAGTCTGAAAATACCTCCATTTATATTGTACTAGATGGATCTGTGTGTGTGAGTATAATGTAAAATGGAGGATTAATGCAACAGTCTGAAAATACCTCCATTATATGTTGTACAGAATGGATCTGTGTGTGTGTGTATAATGTAAAATGGAGGACTGATGCAACAGTCTGAAAATATGTCTAATCAGCAGAAAACTTTAAAGAGCTGATACTGAATAGGATAAAAGGAAGAGGGAGAGGGGGAAGTGTAGGGGGTCAATTTGGTAATGACAATTTGGTAATGACAATTTGGTAATGACAATTTGGTAATGACAATTTGGTAAGGTGAAAATTTGGTAACGACAGAAAAGTGACAATTTGGTAATGACAAATTGGTAACAACAAAAAAGTGACAATTTGGTAACGTCATAAAAGTGACAATTTGGTAAACGAAATAAAAGTGACAATTTGGTAATAACAATTTGGTAACGTCATAAAATTGACAATTTGGTAAACGAAATAAAAGTGACATTATGTAAAATTGTTTAATTTTTAGTTTTATATTCAATTGAAGATAATTGATTCTAGGAATCTTTTATTTCTGCACAAAAGAAATGCGCCAAAAATAATTGTAAAATTTGCAATATTTTCTAAAAACCACGTTTCAACCTGCACTTGTGTCATATACTGCAAGAAGAGGAGACTTGGATCATGAATTACTTATTCATCACCCCTTCTAGGGGTGGCAAAATGTTACAAGATTGAAAAGGATTTAAATACTACAACAAGAACGGACTTTATGTATGTTAATGTTAGGAAGTTATTAATGTTACTTTTTATGTAGTGCTTGGCCCCCCTAGCCCATCCTAGCCGCAGCGCTCGGCCCAGAAATTGTCTTAACCTAACCTAACCCAAAATAATGTAAGAAACAGCACATTATTTAACATTTAATAGCCCGCAGCGATCGGCCCCTAGCCCACCCTAGCCGCAGCTCTCGGCCCATAAATTGTCTTAACCTAACCCAAAGTATTGAGAGAGACAGCACATAATTTAACATTTATTAGGCCGCGGCACTTGGCCCCCTAGCCCATTCTAGCCGCAGCGCTCGGCCCAGAAATTGTCTTAACCTAACCTAACCCAAAATAATGAGAGAAACAGCACATTATTAAACTTTTAATAGGCCGCAGCGCTCGGCCCCCTAGCCCATCCTAGCCGCAGCAATCGGCCCTGAAATTATCTTAATCTTACCTAACCCTAAATAATGAGAGAAACAGGACATTATTTAACGTTTAATAGGCCGCAGCGCTCGGCCCTCTAGCCCATCCTAGCCGAAGCGCTCGGCCCAGAAATTGTCTTAACCTAACCTAACCCTAAATAATGAGAGAAACAGCACATCATTAAACTTTTAATAGGCCGTAGCGCTCGGCCCCCTAGCCCATTTTTGCCGCAGCGCTCGGCCCAGAAATTGTCTTAACCTAAACCTAACCCTAAATAATGCGATAAACAGCAAATTATTAAACATTAAATTGAATTAAATTTAACTTTTATCAACAAATTATCACTTTTTTAAAGTTACCATATTGTCATTACCAAATTGTCACTTTTTTGTTGTTACATAATTTGTCATTACCAAATTGTCACTTTTATGACGTTACCAAATTGTCATTACTAAATTGTCACTTTTATGACGTCACCAAATTGTCATTACCAAATTGTCACTTTTGTGAGCTTACCAAATTGTCGTTACCAAATTGTCACCTTACCAAACTGTTATTACCAAACTGGCATTACCAAATTGTCACTTTTATGACGTTACCAAATTGTCACTTTTGTGAGCTTACCAAATTGTCATTACCAAATTGTCATTACCAAATTGTCATTACCAAATTGTCATTACCAAATTGACATTACCAAAAATCCGCCCGTCCAGGATAGACTGGATAAACAGGATAGACTGGATAGACAGGATAGACAGGATAGACTGGATAGACAGGATAGACAGTCATATGTGCGATTTAACGTCATAACTACCTAAAAATAACAATTTTAGTGATCAAAAATGTTGTGAAGTTAAGTTGTGAAGGAGAGGTCCAAGATATATACCGGAAGTGAAGGGAGGCCTAGGGAGGACGGTATAGGAAGGAGGACCTCTATATATATATGTAGAATGGTTTTGGCTCATATCAGAGATTCATTTATCTTCAAGCTAGTTGCCCCTCCCTTTCCCCCCTCCCCTCCAGAATAGGGAAGAAAACAAACATACTCATATTTGGATATAATTTTGAAAGCAGGAACTGGAAAGTTAAGGGATTATATTAAGAGAATGAAGATATTAGGATAAGAAATGAAGAACGAGCATTAAAAACATTGTGGAAGGAAATTATTGGAAACTTGGAGCCAAACTGAGCAGAAAAACCAAATCGGAGATCAAACACAAATATTGAAAATATTAAAATCAGGGAAACATAAATCATAAACAAACTACAAAATTAAATTCAAAATCATAGTTAAAAAGCTAGCTGACAGGAATACATTTTTACTTTAAGAGAAAAGACAACTCATAGTAAAAAATAATATAAATTATCTTAAACATTTTTCCAACCCTTTTTTGACATTTAAAAAAAAATCTCCCTGGCACCACGCATATGCACTATGCAGCCCTATACCTATACTCTAAAGCCTTTTTTAGGAAGGGGGGGGGGCGTGGGACTCCCCACCCCCTCCAGCATTTATAGGGTTTAACTTAATTAAAAAGCAAATTATCAAAGGCAAATAATATCTTTAAAGAAACCAACAGGAATTTTCACTTATTAATTTATTTTTCTTGAACAGTGAAGAATTTAGAAGAAAATGGTGTATGCTAAAATTGAGGGTTAAAAGGGATATAGAGGAGGGCTGGATAAGTTAGTATGTAGCAAGCAGACATCCTTATAGTCAATATAAGATTCTATATGGATTTATAGTCAATAAAATACAGTCCGAACTAGGAACACTGCTTGAGGGAAACTAGAATGAGGAAGGGGTAGGGATGGAAAACAGACTGGAGAGTTTTTTTTACAAATTTATTTTTTTAATACAGATTATTAAAATATAGTAAATTTCACATAATATCATCAAACACACTGAAGAGTTCAAAGTGTATTGTTGTGTAATAATAATGATAATTGTTGAAAGTTTCTCTGCAGTAGAAATGCTCAAGCCACTTTTGTTGAGAAAAAACAATTAAAATAATCCTTTTTCTAGATATTATAAGCCCTTAGACATTAAACGTTGGAAGCTTTTGAGGGTACAATGCAATTTTTGCATGGCGGGTCACTTCAATTACGCTTACAGCCCCTTTAACATCAATTTCATTTTCTTTGTATTTGTCCCTGTGTTCTCTATATCTCTGTGTTATATAGTCCCATCTCTAGATACATAATCCATTAATATTCTTAATTGTCGGGGATATATAGATTCATGTTACATACTTGGAACCAAAACCTGGCATGGAGGGATATATAGATTCATGTTACATACTTGGAACCAAAACCTTGCAGTGGGGCGGGGATATATAGATTCATGTTACATACTTGGAACCAAAACCTGGTTATATTTAGATGCATGTTACATATTTGGAACCAAAAACTGGCAAGGGCCGGGAAAGTGGTTATGGCTGAGGGGGGAGGGAATGGGAGTAAATGGTGGAAAGAGAAAAAGGTTAGTCTAAAGGAAAGGATGAGAAAATAGGGGAAGCAAGATACGAAAAAATAAGAAAAGCAGGGGAAAATAAAAAAGGGAGAATAGATGGGGATAATAAAAGAGAGGGAAAGGAAAATAAGAAATTGAATAAGTGATAATAGTCAGGAATTATGATTAAAAAAGTAAACATAGAAGTAAAGAAGAACAGAAAAGGAAATTATATGCATGAGAGTGAAGAGGGATCTATAAAAAGTGTGGAGAAGAGAGTTTGAAGCAGGACGAGAAGATCACTAGAGGAATATTGAGGGGGGGGGGGGGTGTAATGAATAAAAGAGATCTATCAAGTGCCAAGAATTAATCAGAGTAGTATTAATGATTGTAGACAGGATTTTATGTGAATAAGTAAATGGCTTACATAAACTACAAAATAGGAATATAAAGGAAAAAAAAACATCGATAGTTAAGAACAAAAAATCAAAGAAAAGTTAGAATCTATAAAATCCAGGTATTGGGTACATGAGTAGGAAAAAAAATTGAAGAAAAAGAATAGAAAGGTATAAATTAGAATCAAACAGAAAAAATAGGACACAAATCAGTAAAGAAAAAATGGGACACAGGACAGTAAAGAAAAAATAGGACACAAGACAGTAAAGAAAACATAGGACACAGGACAGTAAAGAAAAAATAGGACACAAGACAGTAAAGAAAAAATAGGACACAGGACAGTAAAGAAAAAATGAAGCAAAATAGAAATAAATAAATCATGTAGCAGAAAAGCACATTCAGACTTCAACAAGAATAGAACAAAATGAAAAGAATGATTAAGTATAGAAAATAATAGAGGAGAGAATAAAAAAAATAAGATGATATACGAGATTACAGCAGAATGCAGATAAAAAAAGCACAGATTGAAGAGATAGAATAAAAAGAATATAAAATATTCTAGCAAAAAGAAAGTGTAAAGCATAAAAGAGAAGAATAGAGCAGAATAGAACAAAATTAAGCAGAATAAAGAAGAATAGAAAAGAATAGAAAAGAATAGGGAGTAATAGAGAAGAATAGAGAAGCAAAGAAAAGAATAGAAAAGAATAGAGAAGAATAGAGAAGAATAGAGAAGAATAGAGAAGAATATAGAAGAATAGAGAAGAATAGAGAAGAATATAGAAGAATAGAGAAGAATAGAGAAGAATAAAGAAGGAATATAGAAGAATAGAGAAGAATATAGAATAATAGAGAAGAATAGAGAAGAATATAGAAGAATAGAGAAAGAATAGAGAAGAATAGAGAAGAATAGAGAAGAATAGAGAAGAATAGAGAAGAATAAACAAGAAAAGAGACTAATAGAGAAGAATATAGAAGAATAGAGAAGAATAGAGAAGAATATAGAAGAATAGAAAAGAATAGAAAAGAATAGGGAATAATAGATAAGAATAGAGAAGCAAAGAGAATAATAGAAAAGAATAGGGAATAATAGAGAGGAATAGAGAAGAATAGAGAATAATAGAGAAGAATATAGAAGAATATAGAAGGATAGAGAAGGATAGAACAAAATAGAGAAGGATAGAGAAGAATAGAGAAGAATAGTGAAGAATAGAACAGAATATAGAGAAGAATAGAGAATAATAGAGAAGAGAAGAATAGAGAAGAATAGATAAAAATAGAGAAGAATAGAGAAGAATAGGGAATAATAGAGAGGAATAAAGAAGACTAGAGAATAATAGAGAAGAATAGAGAATAATAGAGAAGAATAGAGAAGAATAGAGAAGAATAGAGAAGAATAGAGAAGAATAGAGAAGAATAGAGAAGAATAGAGAAGAAGAAAACAGAATAGAGAAGAATAAATCAGAATAGAGAAGAATACAGAAGAATAGAAAAGAATAGAGAAGAATAGAGAAGAATTGAGAAGAATAGAGAAGAATAGAGAAGAATAGAAAAGAATAGAGAAGAATAAATCAGAATAGAAAAGAATAGAGAAGAATAGAGAAGAATAAATCAGAATGGAGAAGAATAGAGAAGAAAAGAGAAGAATATAATAGAATAGAGAAGAATAAATCAGAATAGTGAAGAATAGAGAAGAAAAGAGAAGAATAGAGAAGAATAGAGAAGAATATAATAGAATAGAGAAGAATAGAGAAGAACAGAAAGAATAAGAAGAGTATTGAGACTACTGTGTGCAGTATAGATTATGGCAGTGTCCTGAAGGCTTCTGCTGCCAAATTAACCAAGGCACTGGCCAACAAATCCACAAAACCTAGATTAATACAAACCCATGTTATCTAGGACACATATTTTTTTTAGAAATAAACTTATATCACATGATTCAAATAAAGTCGTAAAATATGATATTCCAGGGAAAAAAAGTAATTTGGTTAATTTGTATAATGTCGTTATTACTGGCTAACTAGGGTTTCCAGCGAAAATGATGAATCGTTTCGCGAAAATTTTAGCTTTTTTGCGAAATTTGGCTAAAATCTGTTTCGAGAAAAAAGAAAAATTTTCAAAAAAAAGAAAGAAAAATTATTAATTGTGATAAAATAAAACTTCTAATGCTGAGCTCTCAGAGCAAAGAATTCCACAAGTTTTTTGCGCAATGAATTCTCGCAGCTATTATGGATTATGGGAATATATCCAGCAAACTATACTGGTGCGTATATATATTATATAATGTAGGAATGAAACTGAGATGGATTATCTAAAGAGGAATTCTCCAAGATTTAAAACCATCAATCTTCATTGCAACTCCAACTAAGATATAAGCTCTAGTTCTACTTCTATACAGTCCTAACAAAGAGCTTCATTTTTATTTTATTTTTATTTTCTATTTGAGTGTTTTGAGAAAAAACTGTTTATAAAAAACTCTAAACCTAGAAGTTCTGGAAAGAATTGAGTCTGAATTTCTATTCCCTATATCTTTGCACTCCAACGGTATAAACCTTAGATATTTCAAACAATTAACTTTGTTAGGTCAAAAAGTCTAAGCTTGAAATATTAAAGGCTTACACTATCAGGTTGCAAAAATATAGGGATAAGAAAATTTGAGTTTGTGGCAAAGACACATTTTCTTTAATTAAAATCTTAGCTTATAGTAAGAAAATATGGGGTTTTAAGATTCAGTATAAGACTGAGAATTTTACTTGAGAGTTTTAATTGTTTTTAATTTTAATTTAATTAATTTAATTTGAATCCTGATGGTGTAAACCTTTGATATTTTAAACTTAGACTATTTGATCTACCAGAATTAATAGTTTGAAATATCAAAGGTCTAGGAAAACGGGTTGCTAATCAGTAAACCATACTTCCAACACTAAACCATACTTCCAATATTAAACCATACTTCCTACAGTAAACCATACTTCCGACATTAAACCAGTTAACAATGCTTCCAACAGTAAACCATACTTCCAACATTAAACAATACTTCCAACAGTAAACCATACTTCCAATATTAAACCATACTTCCAACATTAAACAATACTTCCAACAGTAAACCATACTTCCAACATTAAACCATACATCCAACAGTTAACAATACTTCCAACAGTAAACCATACTTCCAATATTAAACAATACTTCCAACATTAAACAATACTTCCAATATTAAACCATACTTCCAACATTAAACAATACTTCCAACATTAAACCATACTTCCAACAGTAAACCATACTTCCAATATTAAACAATACTTCCAACATTAAACAATACTTCCAATATTAAACCATACTTCCCACATTAAACAATACTTCCAATATTAAACCATACTTCCAACATTAAACAATACTTCCAACATTAAACCATACATCCAACAGTTAACAATACTTCCAACATTAAACCATACTTCCAACAGTAACCATACTTCCAACATTAAACCATACTTCCAATATTAAACCATACATCCAACATTAAACAATACTTCCAACATTAAACAATACTTCTGACATTTAACCATACTTCCAATATTAAACCATACTTCCAACAGTAAACCATACTTCCAACATTAAACCATACTTCCAACAGTAAACCATACTTCCAACATTAAACCATACTTCCAACAGTAAACCATACTTCCAACATTAAACCATACTTCCGACAGTAAACCATACTTCCAACATTAAACCATACTTCCAACATTAAACCATGCTTCTAACATTAAACCATACTTCCAACATTAAACCATACTTCCAACAGTAAACCATACTTCCAATATTAAACCATACTTCCAATATTAAACCATACTTCCAATATTAAACCATACTTCCAATATTAAACTATACTTCCAACAAAAACCATACTTCCAGGATATAATAATACTAAATCACACCCAAAAAACTGTACCATGAGTTACCAGGCAAAGTATAAAAGTTTGTAAAGGTTGTATAATGTATATCGGAAAAGCGATCTATTCCTGAAGTTTAGGTGAATTTATGGTTGTTATTACCTATTCCTAAGTTCTAGCATGGGGGAATGAATATTCATAACTTGTTCAAAGTAGAACTAGATAGACAAGCAGAGGGGGAGGGAGGGGCTGTCAAAGAAGGAGGGTGAGAAAGTTGTCATCCTTCAAGATATTAGAGGACAGCTATTGAATATTGCTCATTGTGAACTAATGTTTTTTTCTAAAATGGTAATTTTGAAGTGATACCCAAAACATGTTTGGAATAGGAGGACGACATTTTATCAAACTGATGTATTCTTTATGTTGTAAATAAATAGTTACAAAAACATTAAAAACTAACTAATGGTTCTCTGTACACTGCATAATATTTGCGTTTATTTTGTTCATTGGATAATTTAAAATCACAGTTTGAGTAATTCCTTGGATAGGGTTATGAGAAATTCCTCGGAATAGGTTACAAGAAATTCCTTGGTCCTGGTTACGAGAAATTCCTTGGAATGGGTTACAAGAAATTTCCTTGAATGGGTTATGAGACATTCCTCGGAATGGGTTATGAGAAATTCCCCGGAATTGCTGTCGACACTTTCCCCGGATTTTCCCGTGAAAGATTCCTGGGAAATTCCGCGGAATCCCAGGAAAGATTCATGGGAATTACCGCGGATTTTCCGCAAAATTGTTACCTGGGTAAAAGTCGTCTTCCGATTCCACAGTTGCATTGAATAAAAAGTTAAAAGTGCTTACTGCTTAGTATAATAAAGCAAAGTGTACATAGGAAGAAGTTAAACCGAATAATAGTAATTTCAGGGTGCTGACTGCTGACTGCTGAAATTTCAGAGCAGAGAAGCCCACAAGTTTTTTTGCGCAATTAATTGTTGCAGCTACAATACTTACGGTTTTCTCGGAATTTTTTTTTCGTGAAATTTTGCAAAACAATTTTCGCAAAATTTCGCATCGTTTTCTCATTTTTTCGGTTAATTAATTTCTAAGAAAAAGTGCGAAATTTCGTGAAAATAATTTGCGCTTGCAACATCTAATCAAAAATTCTTAACGTTAAAAAATATCGGTTCAGAATTGAGGCTCTGGCATCAATCTGAAAAAGAAATAAAAATGGATCAAAGGATTTTCAAAACTTCACACGTCGATCACAGTAGCTGAGTTATTGCACAAACTCTTGTTTTCTAATCTTTATATCTGTTCAATCTAATGTTGTAGACCTCTGATATTTCATACTATAAATTTGTTTTGATCGGCAATTATTTTAAGACGATTTTGTGTCATAAAAAAGACAAACATCGGTTCAGAATTGAGGCTCTGGCATAAGCTTTACTGTTTGTTTAGAGGCACCCGATATGGGTCCGGCAGCTGAGTCAGGAGTAGATAAAAAAGAGAAGTATGAATATATTTTATCAGCCAATAATCACCTTCTATCAAATAAGATTCCAACAGAAGAACATAAAGAGTTTTAAACTAAAACGCTGTACTCTGGATGGATTAATGATACAAAAAAAATTTATGTATCAACTCTATGTTACTTTAAAGAGTCGAAAGATACAAATTTGTATTCGTTGCACACACTATCCTTGACAGCCATGACAGTTCAGAAATAACATTTTTAACCATTTTCTATTTATCCTTCACAGTGAACCAAAATGTTTTTGGAAAGTATATTTTCATATTCAGAATCTGTTAATGTTTTCCACTCTATAAATATATATTTATTGCTTTCATTTCAACTGCAGAGGTCCAAACTTTTGTGCTCTGAAACCCGGGTTCAAACAGGAATATCTTGAGTTGTCCAACACATTAAATTAATTATGATTTATTTGTTCTAATCTTTATTGTTTTTCCTTCAGTCCTTTCATTTAGTGCTTAATTGCTTTTATTTAAATGCTGTTTTAGATGAGATTCGTAATTCAAAAGTCATTAAGCAATGCAAAATAAAATCTATCTATATAATAAAACAAGACATTCACATATATGTTGCCTAGCCGGCCAAACGGCTGGACCGAATGGGCTGAAATTTTTTTATGGACACTTATGGGTGGCCGGGGGGTGTGAAAAAAATCGATTTTTTTTTCAAAATTTTCTTTAACAAATTATTTTCCCTCGGGCAACGCGAGGCCCTTCAGCTGGTGTACTATATAATACTAGGCTTTTAGGGCGCTTCGCGCCCATCTTCTATTTAAATTGTGAACATGTTCTTTTTGTTTACATTTTAAAACAAAGAAGTAAAAAATTTTGCGGATTTAAAAAAAAATTCGCGGATTTTCAAGAATTTTTTTTTTTACAAAATTAAAAACCTTTAAAACACATTTTTTAAATTTTTTATCATTCATAAACCTTCCCTGTGGTCACGTGATGTCCCACAAATAATTTGGGCCCGATCGGTTCAGCCGTTTTGACGTTTATTGGATACAAACAAACAGACAGGCAGACAGACAAGCCAAATTTATATATAGATAAAACATATAGAATAGATCTAAATTAAATCTAGTTTAAATGATCGAAAATTATGGCTCTCCGACTAAACAAGGCGTCAGTTTTGTTAGATAAATGGTGTGTGTAAATTCCTGTTATACTCAGGGTAGACCTGGAGTCCGCTGGGAGATGAGTTTAGAAGTATTCCTCCAGGAACATTTCTCCATTTCTAAATCCTATATATATATTTATAAAGTAGTAATCTCTGTATGATTGATCATAACGCTGAAATGTTCTTAGCTTGGTTTAAAATCTTAATTGTGGGTCGGCTTGTATGGCGAAAGTTTAGATTTTCTGGCAAAGCTGGGTTCCCAAGCTAGTTATATTTTCAAATAGGAAAGAATAAAAACCCCTTATTTTTAAATATTAGGGATTAAAAGCTTTTATAAATTTCCTCCATTATGATAAAATAAAAATGGTGTGCTGATCGTTGAGACACTAAGACACCTCTATTATTAAATCAAAAGGGTTGTGCATATGCTCATTGCTCATGCGTGTATTAAAGGAATGAAACTGATTTTACGAGAATGCAGAACTGATTTTGATAATATTTCTCACAAGAAACTGCAGAACAATTTTTTTATAAAAGAAAATTTATGAGTGAAAGATGTTCCTTTCTTGTTAGAGATATGCTTGAAATTATTAAAATAAACTTAGAAAAGTTCTGTTCTGTGTACTGTATTATTTACATTCCACCAATTCAAAATATAAAAACTCAGGTGGCAACTTAGGCTGAGCTTGTTTACTTTACTACCACAAACAGCAGTACACTTTTAATGTTATGAAGATATATAGGTCAAACAATAGAAACCTACTCAAGCCTATAGTTGAACTATTAAACTTTTTTATCTCAGAAAATATAAATAGTTTCAGGTTCTTTGCTCACACTGGCTGAAGCCTCTAACCATTCAAAGAGGGTACTAAGTATCTATCTATCAATCTTACCAGCAGGAGGCCTTTGTTTGTTTGTGTGTACTGCAGTTGACTGCTTTTGCAGGAATAGTATTTATTGTTCAGGGATAAACCGGTTTTCAGAAGCATGAAACCGGTTTAGCAAACTGTTTAATCAAATTGTTAAAACAAAAAAATTAAAACATGGTGAGATTTAACAAATCTATGTTATGTTTACGTTATGATTAACCCCTGATCAATGGATATAACCTGGAGAATAAGAAGAGAAGGAAAAACTGAACCTCTGCAGACATAAATCTTCTACAGTCTTTGATATAGAGATATACATAGGATACATATCTATTATCCTAGTATATAGATATAGAGATATACATAGGATACATATATATTATCCTAGTATAGAGATATAGAGATATACATAGGATACATATCTATTATCCTAGAATAGAGATATAGAGATATACATAGGATACATATCTATTATCCTAGTATATAGATATGGAGATATACATAGGATACATAAATATTATCCTAGTATAGAGATATAGAGATATATTTAGGATACATGTCTATTATCCTAGTATATAGATATAAAGATATACATAGGATACATATCTATTATCCTAGTATATAGATATAGAGCTATACATAGGATACATATATATTATCCTAGTTTAGAGATATAGAGAGATATACATAGGATACATATCTATTATCCTAGTATATAGATATAGAGATATACATAGGATACATATCTATTATCCTAGTATAGAGATATAGATGTATAGATTAGATACATATTTATATGGTGATATATCACGCAAATCTGCCCCTGTAGTAAAAGTAAATTCAACTTATATGAAGCATAAAGTCTGACCGCATCAACCTTGTTGCACCATAGAGCTAGGTACAGAACAAACTGGGACCGGAAAGGTTGACCCGGCTCAGAAATTCAAATGTACTACGGCTGGCCGTGATATATAGGTTTTATATCTATTATTAGGGTGAAGAGATATAATTATATAAGTATATATAAAAATTAATACAGTTTAAGATATAAATAAAGATAAATACAATACCATTTAAAAAGAGATATAAATATACATCTACTGGACTTTTAGAGCGCCTCGCGACCCTCTTTTAGTAGGTTTTAGTCTACTGCTTTAATAATTGTACAGTCCAAACTAGGACTGCAAAGGTTGACCCACCACGGATATTCAAATGTACACTGGTTGTGCGTGCAGAGTAACAATTATAACGTTTATATGATGCATTTAAATCCGCCATCTTTCCTTCGTTATTTTAATGTTTTCATTAATTTACATTAATTTAGATTTTTAAAATTTTTTTTTAAATCGTCATTTTTTTCGTGCTACAAATCATAAACCTTCCCTTGAGTCACGGGAGTTGCCGCACAAAATTTGGGCCCGATAGGATAAGACGTTTTCACGCTTTTTGGATAAAAACTAATTAAATTCTAAATCTATAAAATAAATTATTTCACAAACATTATATGCTTGGACACCGTAGCAATTGCCCAAAAGTGTTCAAACCATAGGAAACATGGTACATTTACATTTATTGAGTCAAAGAAATTTTTCGACTTTGTCGTTTTTATAAAAGTTTTGGAAATCAACAAACGACGTTTATTTTTTACCCACGGTCGCTAGCAAGACTTTTTTGTGTTGAAAGTTAAGATTTATGTCTCAAATTAAATACAACTTTAGCCTAGTGTGATCTTCACAATATGGATGCAAAATTGATCAAATATGTTGAAATATATTGAAAATAGATTGAAAGATTGAACTCTAAATATATTCTTGAAATAGAAAACTTGTTTCCACAATTCTTCGAGAAATTTTCTTCATAAAATTCAAAACTTTGATCCAGTAAATTTTCCTCAAAGTTTGATAGATGGAGAGATAAATTGATAAAATTGATAGATAGAAAGATAAATTGATAAATGGATAAATTGATATATAAAGAAATAAATTGATAAATTGATAAATTGATAAATTAATAAATTGATAAATTGATAAATTGATAAATTCTGTTGTTTACAGTATACTGAATACCAGGTGCAGTACTGATGTTATATATACTATGAACAAAATTACAGGTGTTATGCTGTTGTTTACAGTGTTTTAAGAAGAGTTGGTTCGATGTTTTATAGGAGAGGAAGTTCACTGTTTTATATATATATATATTCAAAATACAGGGGGTTTCATTAAACATGATAGTTGAGAGACGACTTCATGATGTCTTTAAAATAATCAACGGCATTAGTCGTCAACCAACTGTAGTGAATAGAAAATAGATTCTAGTACAATAGATTCTAGTACAATAGATTCTAGTACAATAGATGGCAACGTAGAATGTAGAGCTGTATTCTTACGTCACAAGTGTCAACTTAGTATTTAAATTAAAGTAAAATAAGTGCAAGTTTGTGTGTTCTTTATTTTCTATTTTTAAACATTTTTATTTAATCTTGAAAAACTTGTCAACTAATGTGAGAAAATTCCGTTTTCCTTGTTATATTTGACACTTGTGACGTAGTGTATAATTGGTACATTTCTCTAGCTGTTGCCACCTATTGATAATCTATTTGGTAATCTTGGAATTATTACCTCAGGATTACTATCATTAGTAGGTTCAGATGTTAAGTGTTACTTTGCTATTTTTCCTACAACTTTTTTAAACACTTTTTTGTCTTCCTTTCAATTCTTTTATAAGTATTATTTCTTTAACTTTAAAGAAAATATTCCACCAACCTTGGCTTTTTTATAATTTTTAAATGACCGGCGTTCTGAAGAATTTCGTTAAGATTTAATTTATCAAATAAAAACCCGATTATTAAATTCTGACCAAATTTCCTCAATCATAGGAACTGAGTTTTTGCCACAAACTAAAGTTTTCCTAACACTTTTTCTTTGCAACCCAATGTCGCAGTCCTTTCAAATTTTAATCTATAAATTCTGTTAAATTAAATATCACCATACCGTTGCAGATATATAGGGATATGTGGCAAAGACTCAGTTACATGAAAAGCACAAAAAACCAGACTACAGTTGACAAATGTTAGAATTAGAGGTGTTCTGTTTTTATATTTTAGTTCTGTAAAACTAGTTAATCAATAATGACACAAATTATTCCATCTATCAAAGGCTATGTTCAGGTTGTAACTTTACTACCAAGTTCCGTGGGACACCCTGTATATAGATAGATAGATAACCATTTCCTCTCAACCATATAAACCATATTCTTCCAAATAATCATTCCAATTCATTTTATATCTATGTATATATATATATTGTTTACATAGATCCAAACCGTGGATGAAATGTTGTATTAATTTTCAACTCTTAGTCGACTTTGAGGTGTCGCAACACTTTGTTCTTTAATGTTTTTATAACCTTAGATATGTACATTTTAGAATTCTAAATCAATTGTCTGTAGCTTAAGTATTTATGAAGTATTTGGGTGGAAAAATCAGTGATTTTTGCTTAAGAGCTTGACTTTTTTATCACTGAGGGCTGGTCTGTCTGCATTGTATTCAATAAACCTCGAAACAGCTGAACCGATCGGGCCAAACTTTTTTTTGGCGACTCACTTGATATGGTCTGTCGAAATTGATAATTTTACCTGAAAAATGTAGATATTTCAAGTTTTGTGAAAATGTAGTTTTAAAAGTAGTATTTTAAAATAAATTTGTTTCTCGAAAAAGAGCGCAAAGCATCCTGAAAGCATATATTGTAGATACACTTTATTTTTTTATTCTAATTTTAAATTATGCTGAATAATTAGTTTTTACTAAATTCATATGTCAGTCATTTCTAGCCACTTGCCATTCAATCATATTGACCACTACAGCGCATAAAATATTTAACTATGTTTTTGAAGGGGATCAAACTCATTTATCAATGAAGAAATTAAGCTTAAGACCTTCTTCATTCATAATATAAAAACCAAGCAACAAGTTTTATTTTAAAACATACGCCTTATTTGGTTTAATATATTCTACTGTAGCATCGTTATCTATCTATATAAATCTGTTATGTATGTAAATTGGTCTATCTATTAGTCTTTAAAATATATCTATCGATCTATCTCCTTGCTGTTTTTCCTACTTGATATCCCAGTTTTGTCTTGATGAGATTGGTCGAACCCCGCCTTATCCATGTACAATCTGGATTACCCCATCCCCCCTATCTTTCTCAATCCCTCCCATCCCCCCTATCCTCTCCCCTCCACCCCTTATCCTAAACCGCAATTATTCACCTAAAACTTCTATTCCACTTGACTAGTAGCAGAAAACGCCAAAACAAAAATGGACTAAATTAAAATTTAAATTTGCTCCGCAAGCAAAAGATATAATAAACTACGGTGGTAAGCGATAAAATCAATATAATGAAGACGACTTTCGTTTTAAAGTTGGATTTATATCAAGCTTTTAAACAGCATGGATACAGAAAAACATGGAAAAGAGAAGCTGTCAATTAAAAAGATTAATGTAAACTTACAATATCTCGTTAAGAATTAAAACTTAAATAAAAAAGCCGTCTTTATTATATTGACATAATCGCCTACCACCGTAGAATATTGATTAAAGTAACAATTATACGATTAAAAGATGGGACTATATTGAATAGATAACTATATAGGTTTAGATGGGACTATATTGAATAGATAACTAAATAGGTTTAGAAGGGACTATATTGAATAGATAACTATATAGGTTTAGATGGGACTATATGGAATAGATAACTAAATAGGTTTAGAAGGGACTATATTGAATAGATAACTATATAGGTTTAGATGGGACTATATTGAATAGATAACTAAATAGGTTTAGATGGGACTATATTGAATAGATAACTGTATAGGTTTAGAAGGGAATATATTGAATAGATAACTATATAGGTTTAGATGGGACTATATTGAATAGAAAACTATATAGGTTTAGAAGGGACTATATTGAATAGATAACTGTACAGGTTTAGAAGGGACTATATTGAATAGATAACTATATAGGTTTAGAAGGGACTATATTGAATAGATAACTATATAGGTTTAGATGGGACTATATTGAATAGATAAGCATAAAGGTTTAGAATTGACTATATTGAATAGATAACTATATAGGTTTAGATGGGACTATATTGAATAGATAACTATATAGGTTTAGAAGGAACTATCTTGAATAGAAAACTATATAGGTTTAGATGGGACTATATTTAATAGATAACTATACAGGTTTAGAAGGGACTTTATTGAATAGATAACTATATAGGTTTAGAATTGACTATATTGAATAGATAACTAAATAGGTTTAGATGGGACTATATTGAATAGATAACTAAATAGGTTTAGAAGCGACTATATTGAATAGAAAACTATACAGGTTTAGAAGGGACTATATTGAATAGAAAACTATACAGGTTTAGAAGGGACTATATAGAATAGATAACTATATAGGTTTAGAATTGACTATATTGAATAGATAACTATATAGGTTTAGATGGGACTATATTTAATAGATAACTAAATAGGTTTAGAAGCGACTATCTTGAATAGATAACTATATAGGTTTAGATGGGACTATATTGAATAGATAACTATATAGGTTTAGATGGGACTATATGGAATAGATAACTATTTAGGTTTAGATGGGACTATATGGAATAGATAACTATATAGGTTTAGATGGGACTATATGGAATAGATAACTATATAGGTTTAGATGGGACTATATGGAATAGATAACTATATAGGTTTAGATGGGAATATATTGAATAGATAACTGATTCTAAGTTTGAAGTAAATCTTCAAAGGAAGTTTCTAAGTATTGGAGATTGGTTGAAACTTATCATATATCCTAAGATTGTATTTATCATTTATGTTTAAATCCCCTAGACGTCCAAGATAAACCTTATGTTAAAATTTCTTTAAGCTTTGCTTTAATTAAGCTTTTTATTTTCAATTTTAAAGGAAGTGTACGGAAACATAATTTCAAGTGTAAAATGACAATACCCGTTTCCAAACGACAGCGTTAGCTTTGTTTAGTTAAGTAGGAAATATATATCAATGTTTATAATTTTAAAAACATTATTTTCAATTGTGGTTTCTTTACTAAAGTGACTTTCGCATTTCTACTTCAGAAAATGTGTATAAATCCCAGAATTAAACACTTTTCAATCATGAAAGCATTACATTTAAAGGAAACCGTGGTGAAAATAAATCCGGGCACTGCCATTTTTGCATACAAGGTCTTACGCTTAAATTCACTTTAGCTTAATATCATTTTCCTAATTATTTTAACTGTATCTTTATAATGTAAGTGTCATGATGATCATTAATATTCTTAAATATTCTGCTTTTTTATTTGCATTGTTTACAACATTTTTGCAATAATTACTGCAAGAAAGTGCGAAGAAAACATTGCTAATTTGTAAATAAAATTTATAAAACTCTTTTTAGATTTAGTTATGATATTTGAACCTGGGGGTTGAGTTTTGTAAATCCCTGGTAAAGAAAACCCTTAATACGGATAATACCAGTATTAGACTAACTGTCTTTTTATAATAACACACGCAGAATTTACTCTCGAGTAGTTTAATTCATAAAAGAAAGAAACTTAAAAAATAGAATAAAGACGTATATCTCGGATACTTTTTAACAAACCCATGCAACCTTCAGCCATACAAATTACCCACGAATCATTTTAAACCATCTCTGAGCTCTACAGCAACCCAAACAAGCGGAAATAAATTATATTAAATTTTTTATATCTAAAATAGTTTTTTTAATATCTTTGCAACCTGAATTTCCACTCTCTGCTATTGCAAATCTACACAGAAAGCTGCGGCTACAATTGGTTAAGGGGCCGAGTGCTGCGGCTAGGGAAGACAAGGAAATTTGTCGCGTAGGAAATTGCATAGTCAAATTTCCTATGAAATTTTAATCATACATGATACAAACTTTTAAAGGAAACGTTGTGAATAGAACATGCCAAAAGTATATTTTGAAATCTGTTTGATAATCAAAATATCAACCAAAACCTTCAGCTAACTTTGTGCAATGAAGTATTAGATAAAACAGAATAACTAGTGTAAACACCGCAGTTTTTATACCGCTAAAAATATAGAAGATAATTAAAGTAATTATACTAAAACTTTAATTTAGAAAATTCAAACTTTTTTCCTAACTTTGTTAGAAACTAATCTTTCCAGCCAAAAGTTTTAGAAAAGAATGATATTTGGAGGTCTTGGAAAGTCCACTTAAATATATCTTATGGCAAAGACTCAATTCCTTTATAATGGCAAAGAAATCTACACAATTGCCTATATTTCTAATATATCTTTGCAAGCGGATAACGTAGTTCTGAGAACAAACAACACCAACTGTTAGAAACTCATTTTTATCGTTTTCAAGAAGTTTCGAATTCATTAAACCATAATTAAAACATATTTGCTACACACTATACACAGTTATTTTTCAGAAAACAGTATCCGACATTAGCAAAGTAAACATATCCATTAGTAAGTTGTTTTGTCGTGAGCTCGAGTAAAGAAGAAGAAGAAAAATCCTGTTTCCTCCATGATAAATCATCCGATATTTGTAAAAGGAAATCTTTACCCGCTCTGCAGTACACAACCATCTTAATTGTGTAATAGATAATTGTATTTGTTTTATAGCAAACAATAAACAATAAACATTTTATGTAACCAATGAAAATAAGACGAACAATTTTATAGGACAATTAAGATATATAGGAATTTCAAACAATAAAAATCTTGATCCCTCAGTCTTTGATCCCTCAATCTTAAACCCTCAATCTTGATCCCTCAATCTTGATCCCTCAATCTTGATCCCTCAATCTTGATCCCTCAATCTTGATCCCTCAATCTTGACCCCTCAATCTTGATCCCTCAATCTTGATACCTCAATCTTAATTCCTCAATCTTGATCCCTCAATCTTGATCCCTCAATCTTGATCCCTCAATCTTAATTCCTCAATATTGATCACTCAATCTTAATTCCTCAATCTTGATCCCTGTTTATTGATGACTCAATCTTGATCCCTCAATGTTGAGCCCTCAATCTTGATCCCTGAATCTTGATCCTTCAATCTTGTTCAATCAATCTCACTTTTCTTTTTTCTTTTCGCAAAAATAAGTTCAAAAAGATATTTTTCTTGGTTTCTTTTTGATGGTTTAAAGAAGTATAATGATTAAGGCCAAACAAAATAAAGTTAAAATTTCGTGGTCATGGGATTTAAACAAAAGCTTTCAAAAATGTATCAGTTGGACTGTAAAGACGTCAATATAGGAAGAGGGTTAAATATAAAAGCACAAAAGTGGTATTTTTAGGTACAAGATCTTTGACATAATAACCTTTTATGGTACCCATTAAAGTTTTAAACTTTCTATTGAAACACAAACTCTCAGTTGTTTATGAAATAATAAATTTTCTAAAATATAAACCTTGTGTCAACAAATCTTATCCTTAGTTCAAAGAGTGTAGGTTGTTACAAAGAGAAAAGTTCCCCCCGGGGGATCCTAAACCTCACAATACTAAACATAAACTTGGAGAAACTAAATTCAAATTTTATCTTCAAACTTCGCTCTGCAGAGATTTCCAGTCTTCAGATGGAAATAAATAATGCAAAATTATCAATTTCAGGTGTACTGCTATTGTTATTAGATATACTGAATCTCATGTTGCTGTTGTTTACAGTGCAGTGTACTGAACTCCTGCTGTTGTTTATAGTATACTGAATACCGGGTGCAGTACTGATGTTATATATACTATGAACAAAATTGCACGTGTTATGCTGTTGTTTACAGCATACTGAATACCAGGTGCAGTACTGATGTTATATATACTATTAACAAAATTGCAGGTGTTATGCTGTTGTCTAAAGTATACTGAATACCAGGTGCAGTACTGATGTTATATATACTATGAACAAAATTGCACGTGTTATGCTGTTGTCTACAGTATACTGAATACCAGGTGCAGTACTGATGTTATATATACTATGAACAAAATTACAGGTGTTATGCTGTTGTTTACAGTGTTTTAAAAAGAGTTGGTTCGATGTTTTATAGGAGAGGAAGTTCACTGTTTTATAGGATAGGAAGTTCACTGTTTATATGAGAGGAAGTTCAATGTTTTATAGGATAGGAAGTTCACTGTTCTATAGGATAGGAAGTTCACTGTTCTATAGGATAGGAAGTTCACTGTTCTATAGGATAGGAAGTTCACTGTTCTATAGGATAGGAAGTTCACTGTTCTATAGGATAGGAAGTTCACTGTTCTATAGGATAGGAAGTTCACTGTTCTATAGGATAGGAAGTTCACTGTTCTATAGGATAGGAAGTTCACTGTTCTATAGGATAGGAAGTTCACTGTTCTATAGGATAGGAAGTTCACTGTTCTATAGGATAGGAAGTTCACTGTTCTATAGGATAGGAAGTTCACTGTTCTATAGGATAGGAAGTTCACTGTTCTATAGGATAGGAAGTTCACTGTTCTATAGGATAGGAAGTTCACTGTTCTATAGGATAGGAAGTTCACTGTTCTATAGGATAGGAAGTTCACTGTTCTATAGGATAGGAAGTTCACTGTTCTATAGGATAGGAAGTTCACTGTTCTATAGGATAGGAAGTTCACTGTTCTATAGGATAGGAAGTTCACTGTTCTATAGGATAGGAAGTTCACTGTTCTATAGGATAGGAAGTTCACTGTTCTATAGGATAGGAAGTTCACTGTTCTATAGGATAGGAAGTTTATACTGTTTTATAGGATAGGAAGTTTATACTGTTCTATAGGATAGGAAGTTTATACTGTTTTATAGGATAGGAAGTTTATACTGTTTTATAGGATAGGAAGTTTATACTGTTTTATAGGATAGGAAGTTTATACTGTTTTATAGGATAGGAAGTTTATACTGTTTTATAGGATAGGAAGTTTATACTGTTTTATAGGAGAGGAAGTTCACTGTTTTATAGGATAGGAAGTTTATACTGTTTTATTGGAGAGGAAGTTCACTGTTTTATAGGAGAGGAAGTTTATACTGTTTTAAAGGAGAGGAAATTCACTATTTTATAGGATAGGAAGTTCGCTGTTTTTTAGGATAGTAAGTTCGCTGTTTTATATGTTATGAAGTTTACTGTTTATAGGATAGGAAGTTCACTGTTTATAGGAGAGGAGGTTAAATGTTTTATAGGATAGGAAGTTTGCTGTTCATGGGTGAAGGAGTTTAATGTATAGTAGTTTATTGAAGTTAAGAGGAAGTTCAATGTTTTATTGAAGAGGAAGTTCAAGGTTTTATAGGAGAGGAAGTTCAAGGTTTTATGGGATAGGAAGTCCAATGTTTTATAGGAGAGTAGGTTCAATGTTTTATAGGAGAGGAAGTCCAATGTTTTATAGGAGAGTAAGTTCAATGTTTATCATCATTCTTATGTTTAAAATGTACAATATACATTGTTTTTATCTGCAATTCTCATTCGTTTATAGTGGGCCAACCAATTAAAACAACCTACTCTGGTTAGGCGGGTCCAAACTACATAGTAAATTGTGATTTTTTTTATTTGTATTATCTCGTGCTTTGTAGTTGAATAAAATATGAAAAATATGAATATTGAAGAGTACGAATAAGGAAAATGGTAAAGAGGACCCTAAGGAATAATAGAAACCTGACCAAATGCATATTATGTACAGAAATGTAGTTAGAACAGGGGGAGAAGGAAATGAAAAAAAAAATCAGAAAATCTTGAAACGATTTTGAAGTGTTGAAAAAAATATAATCAAATTATTATTATATGATTATAAAGATTTATTCACATATGAAGTTTACATATGTTAAACAAAATTCAATTAGATTTAATTTTCATGAAGATGCTAAATTTTGCAAAAATAGGTGACATTGATTATTACTCATTACATAGCATCCATTATTTTTCAGTAATTAATTCATTATCGAATCCTTCAACATATACTTTGTTAATTCTAGTGTTTAACATTTCTTGACAAAATCCGAATTTTCAACGTATGCTCCAAAACAGTGCTTAAGCCATTTTAGCATAAATTAAAATAAATCTGAAGCAGAACTTAGAACTTGCTTTAATCTTAAACAAGCACAACAACAACACTATTTTTGGAAAAACAAAATTGAGAAAAAAACTCTAAAAGGAATACAAGAAAGAATTAGGGTTAGGAGAAGAAGGCGCTGACTCAATCATGGGGTAGAGCGAACAAAATGTTAAAGAAGTTTGAAATAAAAACTAATACTTAAAATACATTATTTATTTATTTATAAAAAGTAACTTCTATTGCTAGCTGTAACATTTTACCATACTTCAAACACTTTCCTAGATCGGCTCTATATTAGTCAGAATCTATTTAACTTTAAATTAATTCAAATATTATATTAAATATGAAACGAACTAAGTATGAAAGTTGTATTCTAGTGTGGTTGCAGAGTCTAGTGCAGAGCTAGAAGAATGAAATTAAAACAAAATATTCTTCAAACTTCATACATGCATTCTCCAATCCGTTTAACTGGAAGAAATATAGTTTACAAACCTTTTAATGGTCCACAGGATTAGAAATGGGATTGAGTGTATTCGTAGCAATTGTAAAAATGTTTATATATTGACAAAAAGGACAGATAAAGTTTTAAACATTCATTTTTATTTTGTATGAGATAAGACAAATGGAATGGACACTTGAAGAACAAATTTTGGCTTTCGCCGAAAAAAGAAGAACGGTTTTACAGAATAGAGGAGAAGGTTTTTACAGAATAGAGGAGAAGGATTTTACAGAATAGAGGAGAGGGATTTTACAGAATAAAGGAGAAGGATTTTACAGAATAGATGAGAAGGATTTGACAGACTAGAGTAGAAAGATTTGACATAATAGAGGAGATGGACTTCACAGAATAGATGAGAAGGATTTTACAGAATAGAGGAGAAGGATTTTACAGAATTATAGAGTATCAGGATTTTACTGAGTAGAGTAGAAAAATTAGTAGAAGAATGAAAACAATATTTTCTGTTCTTCTTGACATCTTCTCAAAGATATAATTCTCTATTCAGATGGTTTGGAGGCTTGAACAATAGAAGCCATTGAGAAGGTAGATTGCAGAGCTCCACTGATGGATGAGAGGTGGGAGAGATAGAGGGGAGAGGGGAGGAGGGGAAGGGAGAGATTGAGAATTTGGGGATTTATAGGTAGAAGAGTAAGAGGTTATAATAATGGGTGTATGGTATGGAGTATATAGTGAGGTAGGAGAATAGAAAGGAGGTTGGGAGGGGGAAAGAGGAAAGGTTGGAGATAGGTGGATTTATAGGTAAAAGAATAAGAGGTTAGAATAATAGGTGTAGAGAGTAGTAAGGAAGGAAGAGGGGGGGGGGAAGGAGGAGTATATGATACTATGATTAGTTAGGGTTGGAAGAATAAGCAGAATTTCTCAATAGGAAAGAAAAAGGAGGGGGGCACTCTAGTACGCAGAGTTTGTTAGCGCCTCATCCAATCAGAGTTCAGTCATGTGTTTGTTATCTATTCTCAACCAATTGAAATTGCATGGCGGTGCCATATTTCTTTCTGTGTAGCGCATTATCCAATCAGAAATAAAACCTTATGTTGGCTCTATAACATAAATGGAAATATTTACTTCTACTGAAACTATAGTGTGGGGGGGGGGTAGGATATATGTAAATGTAACAAGTGCCTTACCCCAATAGTTCTTTTTAGTATGTATCAATCCAGATACAGCACTCTCTGTATTCTTCAAGAATGTAATGCAAGGAAAGTTATTTAAAAAGTGTACACATTTTTTGCACTGCAGTGCACTGTCTCTTGGCGGTAATGTAAATACAAGACGGATGTTACTATCAAGTGAATTATCAAAATTATCAAATTTAATGCTTTTAACCTCCTTGGATACTAAACGAACACTGATGCATCTATTCTTGTTTACAAATTCCGCCCAAAGAGAACTGGTTTTTATGTGTACGCAGAGTATACAAGACCGCAATTAACTTTCCTTGCATTACACCCTTGGTATTCTTAGTGTGTTTCGTTCAGATACAACTAGCTCTACTCTAAACTCTCTACACGAGAAATAATACGTGTCTAATCAAAATAAAGCAAAGGTTCATGTCCAACTAATCTATATTTTGAATTTAATAGTACAGTTCAATATTAAAGACCGATAGGTCTGTTCAGAAATTAATAGTATAGTTTTAATATGAAAGTCAGTTTTTAGGAATTAACAACATAGACTTATTTATAAACGATTTATGATTATGTCCTAGTATTTACTATATATAGTATATATAAAAGATGAGGTCACTCGATGGACTTACCAGGGGTAGTTCGGCTTCTCCTATTTGAATTCAATCATGTGCTGGTCTAAAATTCAGCAATCTTTAAACTTGCAGAATAGTATTTTTAAACTTTTTTATTCAAAACGCTTCGTCCGAAAAAAAGTATTACAAAGAAAAAATGAATTCGCGTGGACTGCGTAGTAGAAAACGGCAATAAGGGAGTATTGATGTGTTTCGATCTACATCGGTAAAATTTGAAGTTAAATATTGTAGAAAAAAACTTTAGATTTTAAATCGTTGAATTTAGCGCTAAAAGGTTTCTTCACCCTCAAAACTTTAACCTTAGACGCTGATTTGTTTTAATTAGGTCTCTGTTTAGTATAGGTCTAAAAGTTTAACCTTAGACGCTGATTTGTTTTAATTAGGTCTCTGTTTAGTATAGGTCTAAAAGTTTAACCTTTGACGCTGATTGGTTTTAATTAGGTCTCTGTTTAGTAAAGGTCTAAAAATTAAGCATCTTCAAGGATAGTCATTCCCCAATTATTTAATACAAAAGTTTTCACTTGAAAGTTTCATCCTCAGGAGGTTTTGATAAAAATTAAATGGGTTTGACCGTTTGAATAGTAAAAAAGGAGGCGTGTCACGGGCGTCGTCGGGCAGCCGTAGTACATTTGAATTTTCGAGCCGGGTCAACCTTTCCAGTCCCAGTTTGTACTGTACCTAGCTTATGGACAGGACTAGCCGGTGCAACAAGGTTGATGCGGTCAGACTTTATGCTTCATATAGGTTGAATTTACTTTTACTAAAGAGGCAGAGGTGCATGGTGTAGAGGGTTTTAATAGATATAGAGCGTTATGAAAAGAAGTGTCGTTAGATTTTGTAATGGAAGTTCGGAACTGAGTTTTAGCCACAAATTCTGATTTTCTAAGCGCTATATCTTTTTAACCTGATGTTGTTACCTCTGATATTTCAAACTATCATTATTTGATCTTAAATAATTCACAGTTTACCTTTCAGAGATCGTGTTAGCATTTTACTAGTTTAACTTTTCCCAGTTTTTCAAAAATAAATATCAGATCAAGATTAAACTTTAAATCCACTATATTGGTGAGCGCTCCCTTTAACTTGCTGGTGCAGAGGATGGTTTTTGTGTCTCCAGGATCCTGTTGATGTGAGGTTGTTGTTGTAGGATGGTGGAGCTAGGATGAAAACAAGGATATTTATCAGGTTCAGGAGCTATATATCATCCAGTAGGACGGAGAAAAACAGAGAGAAAACACGACTAGGAAGACTGATTTGATGCAGAGCTGCGCTAGAGCAAGGAAATCTGATTTCTCAGTATTAATCACGGTTTGTACTAGATAGATAGATAGATATATAATTTATAGATAGATAGATAGATAGATAGATAGATAGATAGATAGATAGATAGATAGATAGATAGATAGATAGATAGATAGATAGATAGACAAATAAATAAAAAGATAGTGATAGAGATAGATACAGATAAAAAAGTATAATGCGTGTAATTAAAACCAATATTTGTGTATTCATCTGAAATAATGTCCGTACTAAATCAAGTTCTCTATAACAAATCTGTAGATATATAAATCAAATTTTAGTTTCCAATTCCCCAAATCCACGAGATAAATCTAAAATGATAATATTTTAAATCAATAAATCACAAATTGTAGAGAGACTGTTTTCAGACTGCTGTTTGAAAAACACGAGTGTAATTCTTTTAACCTTGTACAAATCCATGTACAAATGTGAACTACAAAAGAAAAATTATTTTTTTTAAATCATGTTTATTTTTATTTACAAGATTTAATTCTCCCTTTTTTTAAATTGTTTACACTATTTTGTTTAAATTTTCGAGTGTTTGCCAGAATATCGGGTTCAAGATCTTTCTGTACAAAGTACAATTGAACTCATGTTTGTTTACAATTGAACTCATGCATGCATCATATTAAACTTTAAACTTTATTAAGAAAGCTTAGAGTTTAGACCATGGGTTTTCGGCCACAAACTAGACTTTATAATTCCGATATCTTTGCACCCAATGATGTAGACCTTGGATATTTCAAACTAGGATTTCTGTTAGATCAAATAATTTAATTTTGAAATATAAATGGTTTTACACCTTCTAGGTGCAAAAATGCAGGGTTTAGAAAAATTGAGTTTGTGGCAAAGGCTCAATTTCTCTATATACATTAATATTAATAAAAATAGAGGAAGACATTAAGCTTCCGGTCGGACTAGGCAAAGTTCCGTTGTCAATCAAAAACGACCGGAAACCCCAATAAATGAAAATAGAAATAAAAATGTCTATCAAAAAACGATTTTTTTTAATTTAACGGAAAATTTTGAACGGAAGATATTTAGAATAAACGGAAAATTCTGTTAACAAACCAGTGGAAATAATCGTTAACTTATTATTAAAAAAGAACGATAACTTAATCAGCTTTTACACCACGTTAATTTAATTCGAACGAATAGATAAAAAAATTAATATAAGTCGTAGATAACAAAACAATTTAGTCTGCACAGCAAATATTGATCTAAAATCGTGAATATTCTCTGTGGGATAGATATTACCTATATTGGATTGGGACACAAGGTTTAATGCAGATAAATCCTCTGTAAAATAGTGGACTCCATTCTTCACACTGATTTTAAAATAGTAAGAAAATAAGTCTTTGCAACCCAAAGTCGTAGATCTTAGATATTTCAAACTCTGAGTTCTGTTAGATCAAATAATTGAAGTTTAAAATATCTATGGTTCACACCAGCAGGTTGAAAAGAAATATGGGATTACAAAATTTAACTTTGTTGCAAAGTCTCAATTCCTTTATGAATGAGAATTGAGAGAAGTAGTTAATCTATATTTGGCTGGGAATAAGAATTGAGAGAATTAGTTAATCTATATTTGGCTGGGAATGAGAATTAAGAGAAGTAGTTAAACTATATTTAGCTGGGAATAAGAATTAAGAGAAGTAGTTAATCTATATTTGGCTGGGAATGAGAATTGAGAGAAGTAGTTAAACTATATTTGGCTGGGAATAAGAATTGAGAGAAGTAATTAATCTATATTTGGCTGGGAATAAGAATTGAGAGATGTAGTTAAACTATATTTGGCTGGGAATAAGAATTAAGAGAAGTAGTTAATCTATATTTGGCTGGGAATGAGAATTGAGAGAAGTAGTTAATCTATATTTGGCTGGGAATGAGAATTGAGAGAAGTAGTTAAACTATATTTGGCTGGATAATTAGTTATTTTTCTGGAATCCTATAGTCATTGGTGTTTCAAAATTCAACTCCTTCCACTTCCATAGTTTAGATTAAACCAGTTGTTGAATTCGGTTAAAAATCTTTAAACCTTAGATTGAGATTTTTAGAATTTCTGGATTTTTCGTTGGACAATTTGAGATCATTTTGGTTTTTGAAAGTATATAATCTAATGGGTAAAAATTGGGCAATTAACTAACCCAAGGAACAGAATATTCTTAACTCTGTAAAAGATTATTTCGTTTTTTGTGAAGATATTAATAAATGTATTTTGTATCCTGTATATTTAATAGATGCATTTAGTATCCTGTTTATTTAATAGATGTATTTTGTATCCTGTATATTTAATAGATGTATTTTGTATCCTGTATATTTAATAGATGTATTTTGTATCCTGTATATTTAATATATGTAATTTTGCATAAGATTTTTCCTGAGAAAGGGGGAGGGGGAGAAACTTCAAAAGATAAATTTCATAGCAAAAGTGTAAATTTATTTTGCTCCCTCCCCCTACCCCCTTGAAATAACTTTGCCCCTCTTTACAAAACTCTGGACCACCCTTTCCTTGTAAAGAACTCTTGCCTCTCCTCCCTTGACCAAATGGTTAGAATTGGGTCTCTTATTTTGTGAGGTGTTATTGCGACACAGATTGCGGAACCCACTGGACCTTACTACCCTCACCTACACCTCTATACAGGGTGTCAAGAAAAAAATTTAACAAAATAAAAATTAACAGAGTGTTCAAGTAATTAAAAAAAAATGTTTTAGATGACGTACTAACGAAAAAAAATTCATGTTAACTGGACCACTTTTTGTGTTGACACCTTGTATTTCATATATTTTTATACATTTTCTTTTTATGTTTTCACCAGCAGTTACAACTTCTACAGAACACAATAAATATAAACATAATTATTATTATTTTTATTATTATATCATATTGCTTTTACTGGCTCATTATAGTGTAGAGTATAAACATTTATAATCTTCTTTAAAAGTGCAATTAAAAATATTTAAGAATATTTTTCATCTCAAAATAATATTTTTTAAAAAATTTCTGATTCTGTTTAAAAAAATATGAACGTCCTACTGTAGAAAATATAGAGGCCCAAAGTAAATTAAGTTGTATATTGTGGCATAAGGGTGAATGTGCCATTATTAGTAAATACGTAAATCATGTATTTCAATTAACCCAATCAATGTTCGTAGATATATATAACTCCATCATACTTATCTTGTGATTGCTTAACTATGTTATATGTAACAAGGCATAATTTATAATTAAGCTGTTAACCCTATTCCTGCTGGGGGGGGGGTCCCCCCCCCCGGCCCAGCGTATCCTGGTTTTCAAGTACCCCAGCAGGGATAGGGTTAAGGGCCCAATTCTAATCTAAACTAAAGAAATATATTAGTTTTCGGTCCTTTTTCCCTTTTTTCTCTTTTCTTCTTTGTCCTTAATCTTCTTTTTCTTTTACTTTTTTTCCGGAATATCATAAGCTTTCTAATTTCGTCTTATTTCTTTTTAATTTGATCTTTCGTCTTGATCCGCATTCTAATCTTTTTTATCTTTTTCCTTTTATCCGTGTTCTCTTCCCTAAACACCATATTTCAAACTCTCTCCGATCCCTCTCTTCTCCTTTTCTTTTCTTCTTTAAGGCTTAAGAAAAGTTTTTAAAGTTTGAAACTTTCTTTTTGTTAAAAACGACTCCCACCAGCTTCTGAGGGAATATAACAAAGGCAATGCAATACTTAGTTCTCCTAGTTTTCTAACTTACTGTGCTGGATACAGGTTGTTTTTTACTCTTGCTAACTCACTGTGCTGGATACAGGGTGTTTTATACTCTTTCTAACTCACTGTGCTGGGTACAGGGTGTTTTATACTATTTCTAACTCACAGTGCTGGCTACAGGGTGTTTTTTACTCTTTCTAACTCACAGTGCTGGCTACAGGGTGTTTTATACTCTTTCTAACTCACTGTGCTGGGTACAGGGTGTTTTATACTCTTTCTAACTCACAGTGCTGGCTACAGGGTGTTTTAAACTCTTTCTAACTCACTGTGCTGGGTACAGGGTGTTTTATACTCTTTCTAAGTCACTGTGCCGGATACAGGGGGTTTTATACTCTTTCTAACTCACTGTGCTGGATGTAGTGTGTTTTATACTCTTTCTAACTCACTGTGCTGGATACAGGGTGTTTTATACTCTTTCTAACTCACTGTGCTGGATACAAGGTGTTTAATACTCTTTCTAACTCACTGTGCTAGATAAAGGGTGTTTTATATCCTTTCTAACTCACTGTACTATATATAGGGTGTTTTATACTCTTTCTAACTAACTGTGCTGGATACAGGGTGTTTTATACTCTTTCTAACTCACTGTGCTGGATACAGGGTGTTTTATACTCTTTCTAACTAACTGTGCTAGATACACGGTGTTTTATACTCTTTTAACTCACTGTGCTGGGAACAGGGTCTTTTATACACTTTCAAACTTATTGTGCTGGGTACAGAGTGTTTATACTCTTTTAACTCACTGTGCTAGATACAGGGTGTTTTATAATATTTTAGCTCACTGTGCTGGGTAGAGGGTGTTTTATACTCTTTTAACTCACTGTGCTGGATACAAGGTGTTTTATAATATTTTAGCTTACTGCGCTGGATACAGGGTGTTTTATAATATTTTAGCTCACTGTGCTGGCTACAGTGTGATTATCTCGACTGTTTACTGTTTCAAACGTTTCTTTATAGCTTTCACATAATAACCTTTTTTTAGTTTTTTTTGTGTTGGTTTTAAGATTTGTTTTTTTTTTATAATAAAAGAGTTATGTAAAAAATCTTTCTCTCTCTTAGAAACTGTTTTCACAAATACAAAATATAATTTATTATAAACCTCGAATTTATTTTAATTTTTACAAATTCACAAAATTGCCAAATTGCTACGAATTATTGCTAGAGTAATAAAATATTGCTTTTCTTATCGACTATATTGCATATTTACAGGAAGAATATATTGCTAGACAGTTAATTATTGCTAAAAGTCTAATTCTTCATTTTTATTGCTTACAATACCCTTCAATATTTGAATTCGATGCATATATTATGGAATCACGAGATATTTTACACCAAACCTGGAAACTTTAAACTCAAACAAGAAATTTGAAATATTCTTAAATACGATTGAAAAACGTTGAGTTTAAATAATTCAAGGTTTGAATGCCATATTATTGCTAATTTCTACGCAAAAACGTTGTATGATGAGCAAAAACTAACAAAGTTTAAAAATTGCATAAATTGATATAAACAAGGTTTTAAATTTCACAACCTTGGTTCATTGACAACATAATTTTAGAATTATGTCAAAAATTAAGATGTCTAAGAATCTGTTCAGTGTTTAATCTTATTATATAACTGCTGGGAAAGTAAATAATGGGAGTCTTTTGTGAGTTAGATTTTTTGCAATTTTTTTCTCCAATTTCTGAAGTAAATAAATTATAATAAAAAGCCTAATCATACCTTAACGAATATAATTAAGAGTCAATTCAATTCTTTTTAAAATCAACACTAGTTTTTATTTTACAAAGTTCGTTTTTCAATTTTCTTAGATTTTTGAGAATTTTATTAAAAATGTTTAATAAATGTATTATATAAAATGTTTCATAAAGACAAGTATATTAATATAATTTGGCAATAGAAATATTTAAATGGTTCACATTGCGTAATGTAAAGATTTTTACAATAAAACCTTGCATAGATTAAAAGTGACGATATTTTCAAAAAATTATAAAAAAGAAGAAGTGATAAAAACCTCTTGCAACACATATGGTCTGAAAAACTATCAAATATGAACCTTGACAGATCCCAAACTTCAAAGAAAAATTAGGATCAGAATTCATAACGATCAATGAAAAAATTAAAAATGCAGAGGCTTTGTCCAATTGGCCAATCCTTGAGCAATCACTGAGCAAGCATTAAGTAATCATTGACCAATCATTGACCAAACATTGCCAATCATAACAAAGTCGTTGACAATAACCAATCATTAATGAAAAACATTATTGACAAATCATTGACCTTTCTTTGACCAAACGTTGACGAAGGCTTTATTTACATTCCAGAAATCAAGTTAGGTTTAAAATTAAAGCCCTGATTTGAAGTATAGTTTAAATCTGTGATCCTAACTTTTAAACTTGTCAAGACAATAAATATTGATTAACAGTGGCGTATACAAGGAGAAGACGTTAAACCTTTTTATCTTTCCAGGTGGGACACAATCCAATAGCCTCCCCCCCTTCCCCCACCAGTAAGCATCCAAAGTGTTGCAAAAGATCTAAATCGTAAACGGAGAGAAAAAGAGTCTAAACTCTTATTAACTGACTGTTGAAGGGAAATACAGGTTTGGGCACATGAATAATATGCTCATTTTCATCCTGCTCAGGATGAGTCGGATAAACAGTATCAGGGTTCTCATGAGAAGACTGTGGGCTTGAATGAGAAGATTCGGGGTTTGGATGAGACAAATCATGGTTGGGATGAGGAGAAGTTAGGTTTGGATGAGTGAGATCTGATAGCTCCGAGTCTGGATAAGGAGAGAGGGGACCTGAATCCGAGAACTCGGAGGGGGAGGGCGTGGAGGGTGGCGTTTCTATGGAAGGCGGTGCCTGGTCTTTAAAACAAGCAGACTCATAATGCTTGTTTAAATAGGATTTGAGAGCAAAGGATTTGTTGCATCTCTTGCATTTATAATTCTTGAAAGCTGAGTGGGTTTGCATGTGTGCTCTTAGGTTGGATCTGTCCGCGAAACTTTTGCCACAATGTGCACAACCGAAGGGTTTATCTCCAGTGTGACTTCTCATGTGTCCTTGCAGAAGCCAAGGACGGGAAAATGCTTTACCACACATATCACATCGGTGGCTTAGATTGTGTGTGAGAATGTGCATTGAAAGAGCTGGCATACTCACGTACATCTTATTGCATATAGGGCACTGTTTGGCGTTTCCGGAGTCAAGGGTTCGATGGGTTTGTCTGTGTCGTGATAAATTACTACTGGTCGCGTAGTTTTTTCCACACTCCGTACAAGTATACTTGGGTTTCACAACCTCAGCAACAACTGGTACTTTTTTAGATCTTCCATCACTGGCAAAAAAGGCCTCGTATGTATAAGCGGTGGTTTTCCCACCGTTGAGTTTAAATACTACCGCTTCTCCCCTAATATCAGTCTCAGGTTCAGGTTTAGTAAGGTGGGCGGTGCTAGGGTTAATATAAGGAGATGTAGGAGGGTTTGGACTGGAAGGGGTTTGAACAAGATGGTAAGTATGCTCAGGGTTGGATCCAGTTCTATGCGGAGCACTAAGATCGAGGATGGCCTGAGCAGTGGTGATATCCTCGATATTCCTGAACTGTAATATTGAAGGAGAACTGGAGATGGGACGGGTGTAATTATACTCCTCTGGGTCCTTCAGACAATACGGACGAAATATTCTCCGAACTAGCGGAGTTTTGCAGCTCAGATCTTGGGGTTCTGCATCCTCTAAAGACTGAAACTCGTCTTCTGATGGATAATCCGTGTATCGTCCGAGGGAGTCCGGAGGGCTGTCTGGACTCTGGTGAGACTCCGATGTTTCTGGACTCTGCCGCCCTTCCCCACATTCTGAAACAAACAGAATGTTGAGTAATCAAACTAATCGAATTAGAGTTAAGCTTGATGGTCCAGGGACCAGAGTAAAGGAACTTTATACCAGAGTAAAAGAACTTTATACCAGAGTAAAAATAGAACTAAGAAACTTTAAACTTTAATACATCAGAGTAAAACTGGAACTAAGAAACTTTAAACTTTTGAGTAAGAATATACCAGAGTAAAACTAGAACTAAGAAACTTTAAACTTTAGAGTAAGAATATACCAGAGTAAAACCAGAACAGAAACCTTAATACATAAGGTAAAGAATAGTTTACCAGAGTAAAGCTGGAGCTAAGAAACTTTAAACTTGAAAGTGAAGAATATACCAGAGTAAAACTGGAATGAAGAGAAAACCAGGATTTTATAGTAAAAACGGAGGAATTTTAGCGAAAAAAGAAAGAATTTTAGAGTTAAAAAAAATACTAGAATAAACCATGAATTTTAGCGCAAAGTTTGTTTAGCGGTCCAATTACTTGAAGATATTTGAATAACATTCTAAAGTTAAGTGGTAAGCAATATATTAACGGAAAATACAAAAAAATGAAAGAAAAAATTAAGAAAAATAAGCAAGGTTTGGTGAAAATTTAGAGGGAAAATTCATTTGAAGGAAAGTTCAGGAAATTCAGGAGATTGAAAGAAAATTAAGAAAATTTTAGGACAATTCGGAAATTTTAAGACAAATCTTGAAGAAAAATGAAGATAAAAAGGGAATCGAAAGGATGAAAGGAAAAATCTAGACGCAATCTAAAAAGTAAGAAGATGGTTAACGTGATAAAAAGCTGGATAAGAAAATATATGAAAAATAATAAATCTGGAAATTACCGGATAAAAACTAGAGAAAGTAGAATAGTAGAATGCAAGAAACTGAAGTAAGTAACCATCAGATAAATGAAGTTACAAATTAATACTGGAAGATGTGTAAAAGTGAGGATGTATACTGGAAGATGTGTAGAAGTGAGGATGTATACTGGAAGATGTGTAGAAGTGAGGATATATACTGGAAGATGTATAGAAGTGAGGATGTATACTGGAAGATGTATAGAAGTAAGTAGGTGTACTGGAAGATGTATAGAAGTGAGGATGGATGAAAGTAGGCCGGATAGAAGGGTAGAAGGATGTATACTGGAAGATGTATAGAAGTGAGGATGTATACTGGAAGATGTATAGAAGTAAGTAGGTGTACTGAAAGATGTATAGAAGTGAGGATGTATACTGGAAGATGTCTAGAAGTGAGGATATATACTGGAAGATGTATAGAAGCGAGGATATATACTGGAAGATGTAAAAAAGTGAGGATATATACTGGAAGATGTGTAGAAGTGAGGATATATTCTAGAAGATGTGTAGAAGTGAGGATATATACTGGAAGATGTGTAGAAGTGAGGATATATACTGGAAGATGTATAGAAGTGAGGATGTATACTGGAAGATGTATAGAAATGAGGATGTATACTGGAAGATGTATAGAAGTAAGGATATATACTGGAAGATGTATAGAAGTAGGATGTATACTGGAAGATGTGTAGAAGTGAGGATGTATAATGGAAGATGTGTAGAAGTAAGGATATATACTGGAAGATGTGTAGAAGTAAGGATGTATACTGGAAGATGTATAGAAGTGAGGATGTATACTGGAAGATGTCTAGAAGTGAGGATATATACTGGAAGATGTATAGAAGTAGGATGTATACTGGAAGATGTATAGAAGTGAGGACTATGTATACTGGAAGATGTATAGAAGTGAGGATGTATACTGGAAGATATGTAGAAGTGAGGATGTATACTGGAAGATGTATAGAAGTGAGGATATATACTGGAAGATGTATAGAAGTGAGGATGTATATTGGAAGATGTGTAGAAGTGAGGATATATACTGGAAGATGTATATAAGTAAGGATATATACTGGAAGATGTATAGAAGTGAGGATGTATACTGGAAGATGTATAGAAGTAAGTAGGTGTACTGGAAGATGTATAGAAGTGAGGATGGATGAAAGTAGGCCGGATAGAAGGGTAGAAGGATGTATACTGGAAGATGTATAGAAGTGAGGATATATACTAGAAGATGTATAGAAGTGAGGATATATACTAGAAGATGTGTAGAAGTGAGGATGTATACTGGAAGAAAAAAAAAAGAAAATGTAGAAAAAGTTGAACTAAAGATTTTCTCAATAATACGAACGCTAGGAAATATTTTCCGATTTTCAAGACGTTACAAAATCCATTAGAGATAGATAAGTAGAAATATAGTTAGACAGCTTATAGATGAATAGATAGATAGTTAGAAAATGATTAAAAGCTGAAAATATAAAGATAAAAGAAAGTTCAAACAGAAAAAGGATTTTATAATTTGATTTTAGGATATAAAAGCTTTTATAATCTAGCAGAATGATTTAGCCTTCAAAACCAGAGCTCATAGACAACATTATAGAGAGGATGGGGGAGAAAATTTTGCATTTATCAAAAAATTTAATTTTCTCCATTTTCAGGCGGATGCATTTGCATTTTCGCACACATTTGTCCAAACTTTGCGACATTGTAACTCCTATTTCTTTTATTTAAGACTCAAGAAACATTGAACCAAAAGTTGCTGGACAATTTTAGTTTAATGATAAGTTTTAAATGTGAATTGTAGATATATGATATGTCTACATATTTTATATCCATGTAAAACTGGGCTTTTAAGGTTTTATTATTTTATTTCGCTGATTTTCAAAATTTTATGAAAATCAAATTTTGTTGTAGACAATCTTTAGTAATTCTGGGCACCCATAAACCTTCCCTGGGGTCATGTGAGTTGCCTCAAAAATGTTGGGTCTTTTATACAATGCTAATTCATAACAAAGACGATATCGAATTCGTCACTGAATTCCCATGTTTTTTGGGACACCCTGTATCTTATAGATTGCATAATATAATTTGTGTAATTCATATAGCATTATATATTAGTTTCTTGAGATATTTATACATTTCTATTCAGTAAGGAGTGATGACAATAATATCTGTGAAAACAATTTCAAAAGTAAAATCTTTCTGAAAATCAAACCTCGACGTAAATCTTAAATACCCATCGTAAAACCCGCCGGTAACCGACAAGAACTTTCTTTCACTTTTCAGTGACATTTTCTGTCAGGAAAAGAGGGATTTTCCCTCTTGACTTTCTTGCATAGATTTGGTTAAAGCCGTTTGTTAATATTTTTGTTGTTGCTATTTTCCCCCTTCAATGGTGAACAAAAGTGCATAAATACATTATTTAGCATAAACACCCCACGCCCATTAACCCTGTTAATTGTTTAATGCATCTAGTTAGAAGTGTGTAATGATGTTAATTATGTTTGTGTTTGATGTTGACATATTTAAACCGGGTTTCTGCCAGTACTAACAACACTAGACCATGGTTTTCCCGGGGGATGTATTCTCATTATACCAGAGCCAAAAACTTAAGATAGAATATCGTAATTAAACCCAGTAACGGAAACTCGGTTTTTAATAAATATTATTTAGTTTCTTTACATTTAATTTTTGTTTTCTAATTTCTTAATTTCAAATCTATGCAACTGTTTAGACCCCAGAAAGTAAACTGGGTAGTTTCGTTCAACGAAACTATCTTAAGTTTCCTGTTCAAGTGCTAAACTTTACTCTCCCCGTATACAACCCTTATCCACGTCAAAATAACGTAAATTCCTTGTAAACTTTACTCTCCCCGTATAGAAGCCTTATCCACGTTAAACTAAAGTAAATTCCTTGTAAACTTTACTCTCCCCGTATACATCTCTTATCCACGTTAAACTAACGTAAATTCCTTGTAAACTTTACTATCCCCGTATACAACCCTTATCCACGTTAAACTAAAGTAAATTCCTTGTAAAATTTAAGCTGTTTTTCAATCGTTTACATTGATAAGCTATTGAGAAGAGCAAAATGTTTTGAAGTTCTTTTATGTAACCAGGTACATATGCTTGTCTCATGACACTGTATATGATCAAAACAAGAGGAGCTACGAGGTCACACAGTCGGACCAGTGATGCCGCATAAATTTCACCTTCTTAAATAAAATCATGTTATGGTCTTTTATTCAAATTTAAATTTACAGAGTTGTTTTTTTCTACTTTTTCATCTAAATATATTCCCTAGAAAAAAAAAAATGAAACAGGAAAAGCAAAAAATTTATTTTTAATTGAACAAATTGTGATCGAAAGTCAAAGCTTTCTGGACAATCTGCGCTTTTCAATATTGCAATATACATACTAATAATTACAGCAATAAAAGATGGTTGTAATTTAATTATATATTCTTTTCGTTTTTTTATGTTTTTTTTTGTTAATTTTTGAGCAGCCATGGACATGAAATTAAATGTTAGTTCAGGTTGGATGTTTTGCAGGCCAATTTGGTCCGGAATTTGTATTTTTTCATTCTGCTTATTGCAGTCATACTCAACTAAATTTATTCTAAATTTAAATCGGTCATGTTTTCAAACGCAATATCTTCCTTTAAAGGGAGTGTTCGTGAAAAATTAATTGGTGATTGCTACTAATCTTACTTCTATTTGTTGTGTCTTTAAGGAGAAAATTGTTAAAACGACTCACACCAAAGAACGATGCGTCCATACAAATTCAGAAATCCCAAAAAAAAATCATTCATTTATTGCTGGAATCACCATCGAATATTTTTCGACGTCAGTCAATACCCCTTTCATTTTTCGCGAACACTTTTTTTGAAGAGAAAATCAATACAGCAACTCGAACCTGGAGGAATTATAAGGTCTCAAAATTGTATCAGTAATTCCGTATTTTGGTCGATCCTTATATCATTAGAGATCGTATTAGTGTCAAGTGTTTTACTCAATGATATAATATCATATATATATATCTAACATTTTTTGGATAAATACCATATAAAAAAACCCCCGAAATAGCGTTCTAAAAGTTAATTGAATAGTATTATCTATATCATGTTTTTATTGGATGAGTAAAAAAAGAATTTGCGTGAAATTCATCAGATTGATCTTTGCACTACATCTCATCAGATTGATCTTTGCACTACATCTCATCAGACCCTTTTAGCTAGAGTTTGCTGCAATCCAACTGCATTAAACAATGTCAACATGATTTCATAAACAAACCTGAATTCAAATAGATAAAAAGAACTTGGTTTATCTTCTTCAGCACATTCCATTTTCAACTCCCATCCTCCATATTTTACAATGCTTTGACAATTTGACAATTTTGTTGAAAAAAAATTAAGTTTTTATAATATATCTGTGTCAAGATAAACTAAAGTAAACTGCACGTTAAATTGAAATCTTCTATGTTTTCAATCAAAACTTCTCTTATTAAAGAGCTGAATAGAAGGAAAAATGTTTTGAATTTTTAAGACGAAACCCGGATAAATTGGCTTTTCCCATACTTGTGTGTAAAATCAAAACTAGGTAGAGGAGCTACGAGGTCACAAAGTCGTACTATTAATGGCGCAAACATTTGACCTTCTCCTTCTGTGCAGTGGCTGCATGTTTAGTTACTTTATTGTACTCTGATATTATAAGGCAAGTTTATAAACCGCTCCGCAAATTTTGTAATTTCAGATCTGTGTGGAATAAGTTTTTTAAGCTTTTTTTGGTTTTGAGACTGAAATGTTGGACTCCCTATCAGGTAGTATGAAAGGTTTACAGTTTTACCTTAGGTTTACATTCACTAAATTCTAAATAATATATAAAGGTTTAGGTTCAAGATTGTTTAGAAAAAGTGTCAGCATTTTTTAACAGACTTTACACAATTTAATAGTCCTTCATAGCATAAAGTCTAAAAACCTTTTTGTTCATTTTGCATGTTGATATTAAACTCGGAATGCGTTTTAAGCTTTCTTTTTATTCTAAATTGAGCGGAATTTTACATACAGTGAAACCCTTAATAACGAATACATCGAAAGAATTCATCAAATGTCGTATTCTTCACTTTCTGATAATGGAATGTTGGAGATATTAAGTTTTTTAATTAAATGATTATATGAAACTCTTTAAAACTGTTCCCGGATATTCATGGCTATTTATTTATTTTCGCAAATACTGAAATTTACGTAATAAAACTAAGTGAAAAATTGTCAAGACGACATTTGATAAATTCTTCCGATGTGTTCGTTATTAAGGGTTTCACTGTACAATTTCATATTTTCATTTGAATAACAAAATTATAGATTTCTGATTCGTTTTATTAATTATACAAATTGCACTATTATACGGCTTCAGGAAACCTTATATCTAAGTGTTTAAATTTACTTTTATTTGTAAAATCTGAGATTATCTAAAACCGCAAGTGGAACTAAAGCGGAAATAAAGTTTAAAACGATATTTTTTAATTTTTGACCATTAAACTTCAAGGTAATTTACTTTGCCTTTGTTTTGCCTTTGTTACTTTGTTATTTTCTCAAAAAATGTCAGCCCAGTTGGTCCAGCCGTTTAAACAGCTATAGCTGACATATATATAAATACAACAAAGACGACATTCTATCATCAGTTTTTCAGTTCTCACTGTAATAAACGAAGTTGTCATAGTTATCATCTCTAAAAAGTGATCATTGTTTAATTATATTATAAAAGAACTTTGTGCATCGCTGATGACATATAATGCTTAAAAAATTCCAATAGGAAATTTGTTGTGATAGTAAAAAAATGTTATATTTCGCTAAAAGAGACTGTAAATGTAATTTCATACGACCCTCCCATTGATAATGAAGAGCGGTATTTCCGATTGTACTCTTAAAAGCTCTTTTATAATCAAGTATAAATTTGATTTTCATGTTTTTAAAATGTTTATTTTAGTTTGAAATTTGAGATTTGCAATGGAGAAAGTATAACTTTTCAAGTCTGAAATAGGACGATATCTTCAACAAAATTGACCAGTGTCCGAATTTAATGAATTCAAGCCGCGTCTCAAATCCCCTTAAAACATGTTTCAATCAAGAGCCGGCTTAAATCTTAAAAAATTGAATACAATTTTAAGTGGAACCAACCATATTTGAGCCCTGGCTGAAATTTAAGCCGCGGCTCAAATTCGGCCTCAGATTTAGGTTTGAAGGGTACAGTTTAGATGGAAATTATAAAGACGGTTCCATTAAATTACAATGTCTGCTAGTGAGAGGTTGAAAACTGAAGGAAAAGTTAGAAAGTCTAAATATTCAGCTCCAGGAAGTTTAAAATACTACATCTTTCTCATCCTTCACCACTCCCACCCTCTTGTAAAATCTTCACTTAAAAGTCGTTTTCAAAAAAATTTCTCTTAATAGACGCAACAGATAGAAGTAAGATTAGTAGCAATCAAAAGCGATTATTTTTCGCAGTAAACCTATATTCCCTTTCATTTTTCGTGAACACTCCCTTTAAACACGAAATAAAATTTCAGTTTTTTTGAGAAAATTTTTTAATCTTTTTAAATTTTATTTCTGATTAGTTTGGAATTTCTCAAACTTTCTTTAATCATCAAATACTGTTTGAACTTTTTTTCAGAATTTTTTTAAAAACTTTTTTCCTTTCTTTTAAAGTTTTATTTTACCTTAGTTTAAAAATGTACGGAAAGCAATTAGGAAATTTTCAACATTTGATTTTTTTGTCTGACTAGTCGAGGGTTATTATAACCTAGATATTGGGTTTACACAGGCAGCCGTAGTACTTTTGAATTTCTGAGCCGGGTCAACCTTTCCGGTCCCAGTTTGTATACTTTATCGTATGGACATTGGGTTAAAAAAGCAGATAATAAACAGGACTAGCCGGTGCAGGTTGACGCAGTCAGACTTTATGCGTCATATATGTTGAATTTACATATACTAAAGGGGCAGAGGTGCGTTGAACTAATAATCTAATTTAAACAACTAGTTAACTAACTAACTGCAGCCTTTCTTTGTTCTTGTTAAAAACCCAATTGTTTCTTCTTTTCATTCCATAGTGAGGCATTTCTGTTTTTATCTTTTTTATTGCAAATTTACGCTTAGCTGGATATAATGTAATCCAATTTAATTCTTTGCACTACATTTCATCAGATTGATCTTTGCACTACATCTCATCAGATTGATCTTTGCACTACATTCCTCTCAGATAAATCCCCTGATAAAGCCGTATACAGTAATACACTTCTGGAATGAGGAGGGGGAAACAAAAGAGAGCCCGGGGGATATATATCATCAATCAATCAATCAATCAAAATGGACAGCTCTCATTATGTCAAATTAGACATCAATATACTGTGAACACAGCTCGCAAAATAAACACAAAAACAAATAAAAACTTTTGATGATGATGATACAAAATTATTGCATTTATCAATTATTTATTTAGGAACAAATCCACATTTAATGAGTTAATCTGAAAGTTTTTCTTTTAAAGGTTTGAAATTTAATATTTTAACAACTCATCGATGAAAGAATACATAAATAGCATTTTAATATATCTTTGCAACGTAGAGATAATACCTATATTTATATTGAATAAACTGTGATCATCTTCTAAAATATTTGATTTTTGAAATTTTTACAACATCCTTTCTATTCCTTAGATCCAATCCTTGATTAAACAGAGAAAATGTTAATTTCACTTCAAAGAATTTAATTCTGACGTTTAAAATAACAAAATTATAGATTTCTGATTCGTTTTATTAATNCGGAGGGTCGTTGCCTTTTATAAGCTTAAATTTTTTCAAGTTGATTTTTTAATACTTCTGTAAGTAAAAGAAATGTTAAAATATCTTTAGTTTTCTCGAAATAAGAATAATTTTGGCATATAATTCTGTTTCTTAAATGCAGTTGACATAAAGGAATAAGGAAGCATATGAACCATTTTCTGAATATGATGTTTGCTCTAAGTTGTTTTGATTTCAGTAGGTCGTTTTCTGTTATTTTCCTAAAGATTATATTGTAAACATTAATTTGGACAGATTATCATTCAGAATTCAGGTAGTATCATACATTGTGAAATGTCTATTATTTAAATTGTTTAGATACTATTCTACATTTAAAATATATAAAAGTTAGATAGTGTTATGTATACATTTGGAGATATCTAAAAGAAACTGAGTCTGCCACAAACTCCAATTTTTAATCCCTTTATCTTTGCAACCTAATAGCATAGACCTTAGATATAATTTCTGTTGGATCAAAAAATCTAAATTTAAAATATCAAAGGTTCAACCCATTAAGTTGCAAAGATATAGTGATTAGACAATTTGAGTTTGTGGTAAAAAACTCAAGTCCTGTAGAAAGTATCTAACATTTTTAAATAATTTAGATATTTGAATAAAACATTTATTTTGCAAAATACGGTCGATGTTAAAAATTGCAAATGTAATCTCCGTCACCCCTCACAATGTAAACTTTTAATTGATTATACAAAGGGTGGTGGAAAGTGAATCAGAAAAAGTTTAAAGAAAAATCGATGAAACATTTGCAGGGGCTCGGAGGAATAGAATAGAGGAGGGGAGGGGGATATGAATGAAAGGGTTGTTTGCAGTATATTTACTGTCTACTTTTATTCGGCTAAAAGCTTATTAAACTTGTAATTAGAAAAACTATTCAAGAGTTTAATAGTTTTTATAGATCTAAATATTCGATCTTATTATCTATTAAATTTAGACTTTTTGTGTTTTTTTATCTGTAAGTTTTTTCCGTGGAAAAAGTTAATTTTCCATGTTTTTTCCATTTTTTTTATTTGCCATTTTTCCTGGAGGGGAGAATTTACTTTGGTTTATCCCGAGAATATCAAATGTACATATTAGTTGAATTGAAACTGTTTTTGTGTTCTTCAAGTTTGACATTTATACAAACTTATCGATTTCCTATTTCAGTTTTACTTTACTTCATGTTATTATTTGGTAGAGTTAGGCATTGTTCAACTTAGTTTGGGACAGATTGCTACAACATTGCCAACAAAAGATACGCCTCTTTAAAGAGACTAGCATCGTTATTTCTAGTAATCCCCAGGTGAGATTGAGATGCGTGACGGATTCACAACAGCACCCTTTACACCAGCATCCGAATAGAAGACTAAAAGGGTATAGTTGTGAATCCGGCATGCGTTTATTTAACTCACTTGATATATCTTCGACAGTACCTTGATTTCTTTAAAACTACCATGATTTGAAGGTTATTCAGTCCATCCGTAAACAAATATCTTAGGGTACGTCAAACTTTAAAAATCTAAATACTCGTTTGTGAAGTGACATTAATTGTCATTACCCTGTATCTAAGAATGTACCCCCCCCCCCTTCCCTTGTTTAAATAACTATCTTCATTCCCTGTGGAGAAACTACAATCTAATTCCGATAAATTTGACCAAACAAACAAAAATTCAAAACAAGTCTGACAAGTTAAACAAAAGAGCCAAGATAGACGAGAGAACCAAAATAGACAAGAGTTCCAAAAAAAACAAGAATTCCAAAAAAGATAAAAGTTCCAAAACAGACAAGAATTCCAAGATTGAAAAAGTGACAAGATAAACAAAAGATGCAAGTTAGACAAGAGTGCCAAAATAGACAAGAGAGCCGAAATAGATAAAGGAGCCAAGACAAAAAGTTCAATTTATATAAAAACAGATATTTTTTAACCTTCCCTTTATAACCCCTTACTTTTATATAGCTTATATATTCTTATATAATTTACAGATATATATAAAACCCTTTTGAACCTTTGGTGTTTGTTTTTAGATTGAATTTATTACCAGGAAATAAGTCAAGATTTTAAACTGTTAACAAGCAGGAAGCAAATATTTGTTGGTAAACTACAGGGTGTCCAAAAAAAGAGTTTACGCTGGCTGAACAGTTCGGTCCTTTTTTATCACTATTTTACCAATTAAACCCCAAATCTTCGTCTTTTATTTTCAATCCCTTTTTCGGCTTTTTAGATATAAAAGAATAAAAAAGACAACTCCGTACAATAAACATGGGATTTCAAAAACGTAATTTACTAAAATTTTTAACTTAAAAATGTAAAAAAGTATTAAGATTTTTTGTCAAGACTTCGATATGTATTATAAACACTAAGTATTATAAAAAAGGATAATTTAAGAACAAGAGCCAACGAATTGTGAACACAAAAAATATAAACATAATTAAGCACTCTAAAATACTATCACAAAAAAGTTTTATTTTGTATTTTTGCCCTACTATGAAAAGAATAAAAACTTTCAGATCGATGAATATAATTATGCATACAATTCTGAAATTATGTTATATATCTCAAATATATTTATTCTAAAATGTAGAACAGCAATAAATGTCCAAATTATCACCAGCTCTGAAAATATATAAAACAATAATGTAGATGAGGGTGAATGTGTATCTATCTATCAGCATTCTAATATTTTTTAATTTCTTTTCGAATTGGCACATTTTCTAAAATAAAAATTCAACTATTTTCCAGGATTTTTTTCTTCAACTTTAATGGGGTCCTTGAGGTCCCACGCAAAATTTGGGCCGAATCGGTTAAGCCGTTTTGACGTTTTTTGGATACTTGCATACGGACATCCAAACAGACATCCAAAAAGTATATATATATAATTTGATAGAAATACATAAAAGTGTATTTTTAAAGAAAATCTGACAAAATAGTTAGATAAGGTTAAAGAGAAAATTTAATACTGAAGGGAAATGAAGCCCTTCAACTACTAAATATTTAATTTCCTAAACTCTGGGCATTACCTCGCATTTTGATGTAAGCCTGGCAAAGTGTTCAGAAAAATTTGACAATTTAACATTTTTGTAAAAGTTGAACCGAACCGAACTCCGTAGGGATATAGAAACTTAACTTTAATCCCCCAAGGATGAATGCAATACCTCAGCATAAATATAGAACTTAGAGTAGCTAAATACTCATAATTTATTTTCTATTTAGGATAAATATATATGAATAACTTTAGTGCCCGGAGGAGTAGATTGGCTATACATAGATTAGAATAACTCTATGAGTAGATTGGCTATACATAGATTAGAATAACTCTATGAGTAGATTGGCTCTAGATACATAGATTAGAATAACTCTGTGAGTAGATTGGCTCTAGGTACATAGGTTAGGATAACTATATGAGTATATTGGCTCTAGGATAAATAGAATAACTCTAGGACAAGTAGATTGTTTCTAGGATAGATAAAATAACTCTAGGACAAGTAGATTGGCTCTAGGATAGATAGAATAACTCTAGGACAAGTAGATTGTTTTTAGGATATATAGAATAACTCTAGAACGAGTAGATCGGCTCTAGGATAGATAGAATAACTCTAGGACGAGTAGATTGGCTCTAGGATAAATAGAATAACTCTTGGACGAAAACGTTGGCTCTAGGATAAACTAGTATGATTCTATTGGATAGATAAAAAGATTCAGGAATAGATAAATTGACTCTTTGTAAAAATAGAATTAATTGCTATAGGAAATATAGAATAACTTTAGGATAATCTGATATGCTCTAGAATAGCCTATAATACTTTAAAATGACCAAAATTTCTTTAGAATAACCATTAGTGCTCTAAGATGACCAAAAGTACCACTAATGTAAGATGTAAGATGCATGGAAAAGTTTGACTAAGATAAGAAGTAATGCGTCTCCAAGATTAAAGAATATATTCTATTTGAAACAAGAAACCTTTTGAATAAATGACCTAATAACAAGATAACCATAAAACTTAAGGGATCGCGCTATAGAGAAGATCATCGCGCTTGAGATAGATATGGACATCATTTTTTCCTTTTGTTTTAAAGCATTCAAAGCTGTTAGACTTTATAAGGAAGATATATAAGAACCTTGTTTGTTTCAAATATTTCAAAATAACTGTTATACTCAAACGATAAAAAATAAATATTTCATAAACCATAAATGTTTTAAAACGAACCAAGGGTCCAGATTGAAAACATGAGAAAATAGTAAGAAAAATTAAGGGTTAAGGATTGGAAAAACTCAAATAGCATTCTAGGAATTTTTAACTGGAGATAAGATATTGCGATAATTTTAAAATGTTTTGACTTTTGAAAAGACACAAAAGATTTTGGGATCAAAATTGAACATATATTAAAGCGTTAGATTTTCTTAAATACATATTAAAGCACAAGAAAATATTAAATTTCAATAAAAATTTTCTAGAAAAATCTAGAACAGAAAGAAAAAAAAGTTGGTTGGTAGAAAAAAAATTAATAGGATCATGCAATGAACATGCGGTGTTAACAATACAAAGTTATAAATCAGTTTTGGTAGGAGAATTTAGCAACATGGAAAAAATAAGTTTCTTTGAATGTCATATTAGTTTCCTTCACATTTTGATACAATATCTTTTTCCGTATTAAGCTCTTTTCTGTTTTGTTTGTTTTTGTAAATATAGTTGCGGGAATCCAAAACTCATTTATTTAATTCCGTTTGCCCCTGAGTTGACCGTTTTATTTATCTCACCTGTGTTCTGAAACTCATCCTCTCCCTCCTGCGCCGCTTTCCACCTCTGGTAAGGGTATTTAAGTTTCTTGGCCATAAAACATCGTGGCATGCTTATGTTTGTGTATTCCCTTAGTTTACTGCAGCCGGCCCTGTAATCCCAAACATCAAAACAAAAAAAGAGGAGGTGGGGAAGGGCAAATAAATACGTTTAGCATTCAACATCTAACAGTAGAAACATAAAAACACACATGAAGATGAGCTAATCCAGGCGCTCAACGGTAGATCAGAGTCAGACAACCCTTTGACTAATGATGCTGTACATTTAAATGTTTTTGAAACTAAAAACAAAATACACGAATATATCTTGCACACAAAGCTGATGTACTGGTTCCAACTCACTTGATGGATATCCTCACATTCTGTCCTGCGTGTCCAGAGGCTGGTTGGATTCTAGGCGGCAGATTGAGGCTGTACCAACCTTTATAGTTGGCGGCCTCGTGGTATCCGGCCCGGGACCTGGAGACCGGTAGAACCGGTTCCAAGCCTGCAACCGGTTTATCAACCAGTTGCTATATGGCGTGACGTCACCAAAATTCTTTGAAAAAGAAAAAAATGTTCCAAAAATCTCACTGGTGTACACTTGCAGTTGTGCAACACAATTTTGGAACATTTATTCAAACATGGTTCATTTCTTTTCATCTATTAACTTGTCAACTTGTTATTCAATTAAAATTCAATTCATTGTCTACTTTTTTTTAATTTTATAAATCTACTTTAATTTTGTCCCGAGTCCTGATATTTTTCAATTAAGAAAAACTTGAGATTGTATTCTAATAATAGAGTCATCGGTGTTTCCAAGACTGCAAGAGAAGACAAAAATCACAAAGTAGAGAAAAATATGACAATTTAAGCGTCAGATAGGACAAATTTCTTGCAGAAAGGACAAATACAAAGAAGAACAAATAATTTTTTTTGAAATAATTTGAAGTTCAGAGAAATTGAATATTCTTTTTTGACGATATACGTTGATCTTTTTTCTTTCATTTCAGTCTGTCTAAGACTGTATTCTTGCTTCAAGTTTTCCAGTCTGATGATCATTTTTTTATAGTCATGGATGTGAATACTGGAACCAAACCTTAATCTACATACAGGAGCCAAACCTGAATCCTACATTCTAATTTCCTCTGCATCAAGCCAAAAACCAAAGGAATATTCGAGCAATCCAAGATTATGGTAGGGAACCCTGCAAAATTAGCTTATTGAGTACTGATATTATAGATTATTTGTTATTTAATTATTACTCAGAAAACTGATTTTCTGTAACTTTTTTTAATACCCGTTTTTCAAGCACGGAGGGGGGGGGGGGGGGGGCAAAATTTGATTTCTTAGCTCTTACTGGAAAAAAGTGTATTCTTCCGCGTACAAATTTATCAGAATTTTGACAATTACTTCTGTTGAACTAAAGCAAGAAAAAATAGCGTTGAAGTCAAAAATGTAAAATGTGTAAGTTGTGTAAAACCATAGGCCAAGGGGTTGCGACACTTCAAATGTGACTCGGTCCAGAACGTTGATGCCTAAGTTGCATAGCTCCACGGATCTCTGTGCTTGAAAAAAAATAGAAGATCGTTAAAACAAAAAAGTGTAGAACAGGTTTATAACTGAAAAGACCAAACTGATGTATGTTTCAACGATGTAAAAACTTAATGGATTTCTGTACAATAATATATTTAAGTTAATGGGATACTTGGATACAGGCAACTTTAGAAAATACTGCATAGAGAGGGGAAACTTCATCCAGCGGATTTTTTATTATATTTACACTGATGTATCGCAAACAATGCATCAAGTTTATGAACACAGGTAAACAGTTTTTGGATATATTTTTTTAAATCTGGAATATAACAAAATAATAATAATATTGTTTAAAAATACTTTTCTTTAAATTGTTTAATTAGGATATGTTCAAACTTATGCATATACTTCTTTTCAAAAAAAAATCTTCTTAATCTTTAAAATCTATGTAAATACTTTTTTACGGAAAAAACGGATTAAAAAAGATTTTGTACAATAACTTATTTTTGGTTGATGGACATCAATAGCTGGGTCAGCTGTGTTAAAGTGTAACAAAAGTTCGAACAATTATTTAGAAATGATGTTCAACACATGAACAAATAAATATGCTTGTTATAGATCATCTCTGAATTCATTTATCTAAATAACTGAACACTTGCCACAAATTCTTTTTTAAAATTCCCTATTGCTATGAACCTGACGTTGTATACCTTTGACATTACAAAATATGTGTTCTATTAGATCAGACTGTCTATGTTTAGAATATTTCGGGTTTACAACATCAGCTTGCATAAAAATTAGAAAATTAGAGTGTGTGTCAAGTATTTTGTTTCTTTTCTGAACCATCTCTAATTTTCGTTTTCTTTTCTATTATTTGAAGAAGAAAAAACATTTTAGTTTTTTATTTATTTTGAATTTAGAATTTGTTACATTGTCAATTTGATCATAAGTAATACAAAAGTATTGGTGTAATAACTTATTTTTGGTTGATTTTGACATCAATAGCTGGGTTGGATTTGTTAGCTGTGATAACTAGAACTCCATCTGAGGATAGGTTAGAGTTTACATCTCCAGGCTTAGCTCCAGGAGGGAGTGAATACTTGCGTACAAACTGTCTTGAAACCATCTTAGTTCCATCCTCAGCTTTCTCTTCATGTTTTCCTTCTACAGTAATACTTCCACCTGAGACACTAACCTTGAGTTCATCAGGTCTATATTGAGATGTATCAAGACTAATCTCCATCTTTGTATCATCATTCTTTACTCTTATCACCTCCATATCCTTCTCATTGAACAAATTCATATCTCCGAACTCACTCTTTAAGCTGGGTAACATCCATCTTCTTGGAAACATCCAACCTTGTTCCCATTTTGCCAGTGAGTTCTGTCTTTGCAACCCTTTCTCCGGGGTCTTGGTTTGTGTCTCCGTGTTAGTATCTGAGTCTATCATGATATTGTTGGACATACAGGCCATCTGTCTGAAATCTTGATCAAACTTCTTCCATTGCTCCCTGGATTCCATAAACATCTTTTCACGAACTTTGTCGAAATCATCCCAAGAGGATTTAAAGAATGGATCATCAAAGAAGAAATCTCTGATTGTCATTGGGACTCTGTTTTCTTCCATGTTTCTTGTTTCTGCGTAGGAGGCTGCTAGCTGCTCTGTTCAGTGTATAGTGTATAACTAACTTCTAACTTTTACCCAACCTATATATATACTTGATTCTCAGCTTTCTCTAACATTCTAGAATTCAGTAGAATATTAGGTAATGGGTTGGATTTACGTTATTTGTGAGCCGACAGGTGTTGAAGCATTCGAAACATTTTATCGGAAATAAAAAATGTTACAAAAACAGAATAAGTACTATTTATAGTGTACATTAAATACAATGAATTTTACATGTTAATTATTTTGCAGAAGCCATAGAAATTTCTTATTTCCTGTGTAATATATTGATATATTTACTAAGTGTAAAACTGACAGCTGAAGGGTATAAAGCTGGTTGTTCAAATTTGTATTTAACCATTGACATTTTTTTTCTAAATCAACTTCCCAACTACACGAACATAAAATCTGACTTTAAAAAAGTTTGAAATATTTAGTAGTAAATTTATGACTATTTATTTTTTAGATAGTTTGAACCAAAAATTAACAAAAATGTGCGGAACTTTTGTATGGAATGTTCATATTGAACACTTGATCTCGATAACTAATGTGGGTACTTTTGAGGATAAATGATTGGATCCTCAACTTAATTTATCCCTGCAGGGTCTGACAGTTATGAGATTTCGAAGAGGTATTAAGTTAATCTGGGACCGACTATACTAGATTAGATCTAAATCGTGAACTACCTAACACCGGTTCAAATCTTGAATCACTGATTCAAAGTTAAAGATTCATTTGGATTTGAATCGGTATTTCAGGATTTGAGCCGGTGGTAGGTAGTTCAGCGACCTCTTCAATTCATTAAATTTCTTATGAATAAATGAAATCTTCCAAATTATTTAAATATCTAAAAACCATCCCAAATATTGAGACACCTGATTATTCTGCAAGTTTACGTGTTTAAAAATCTTTTTATGCATTGAATATAACGCCATAAACCATGAACTCAATCACATAAATGTCTATACAAACAAGCTCCCTTCTCTTCTCCTCCTTTTCCACTCTTCTTTACTTTCTTTTCCCTCCTTTTCCATTTCTCGTTTTCATCTTTTCCTGTTTATCTAATTTCCCTTTCCAGTTTAAATATCTTTTCTCCTCTTCTCCTAATTTTGGTAAAAGAATTTAGTTTTTCCACAAGCTCTAATTTTCTAATTCCTCTTTCTTTGCAACTTGACGGTGTAAACCTTTTACATTAAACTATATAATCAAACAGAACTTATAGCTTAGAATATCAGAGGTCTACACATCAAGTTGCAAAGATATAGGGATTAGAAAATCAGAGTTTGTGGCTTTCTCTCGTATTCTATTAAATTGTCACCTTCTTTTTACATTTGTGTTCAACATTTTTTTTTACGGCCCCCGTTCCTCCTCCCTCATAAGGCTAATAAAACTTGGTTTATATTTTGACCTGTTTAAGCATTATATATGATTGCTCCACTGCAGTAGCCTTTGTATCTAGCATTACATCACAGTATAAAAATATACACAAGGATTTAGGATTTGATACTTTTACCAAATCTGGGAGAAGTGATGGAAGGAATGTAAAGTAAAAGTTTTAAAGATATTTCTGTGAAAAAAATAGACTAAAATTTAGTTGTGAAATTGGCAAGTAAGGGTGGGATAAGATTTGCTCATTAGATTACAAAAAAATTTAATTACAGAAAATTCCGATTTTATTTGATCGATTTAGCTATTCTTATTCCTATTCTTATTCCTATTCTTATTCCTATTCTTATTCCTATTCTTATTCCTATTCTTATTTTGATTTGAATTTTAACATGTATAGTATAAATATCAGATTTTATACATTATAAAAAAGGGGAAAAGATATGAGCATGTACAAATATATTTAACAGTTTGGGAGAAGGTCGAATTGGGTGAAATGTGCAGTAAACTACTCAGTTTATTTACATTACCTAACAGGTGTGTGGGATATGTCTAATGTCTAAATGCAGTAACTTAGATAAAACATTCTTCGCAAAAAAATTTTTTTAAATTTCTTTCCACACTGCATTTTGCAAACTAGTGGGGAAAAATATAATTAGAAATATTTTCCAGAACTTTGAAATTATGAGTCATAAGTTAAATATAGGCACTAGGCAGTGAACAGACCTGGAGTTTCTGGCATTTTCTACTCGACTCTACTCTACTACAAAACTAGGTGTTTCCCACCTACATAGATCAGTATCAATACTAACCCAATCTACACTACACTACTCAGCTAAGATGGAAGAAAACAGAGTCCCGATGACAATCAGAGATTTCTTCTTTGATGATCCATTCTTTAAATCCTCTTGGGATGATTTTGACAAAGTTCGTGAAAAGATGTTTATGGAATCCAGGGAGCAATGGAAGAAGTTTGATCAAGATTTCAGACAGATGGCCTGTATGTCCAACAATATCATGATAGACTCAGATACTAACACGGAGACACAAACCAAGACCCCGGAGAAAGGGTTGCAAAGACAGAACTCTCTTGCAAAATGGGAACAGGGTTGGATGTTTCCAAGAAGATGGATGTTACCCAGCTTAAAGAGTGAGTTCGGAGATATGAATCTGTTCAATGAGAAGGATATGGAGGTGATAAGAGTAAAGAATGATGATACAAAGATGGAGATTAGTCTGGATACATCTCAATATAGACCTGATGAACTCAAGGTTAGTGTCTCAGGTGGAAGTATTACTGTAGAAGGAAAACATGAAGAGAAAGCTGAGGATGGAACAAAGATGGTTTCAAGACAGTTTGTACGCAAGTATTCACTCCCTCCTGGAGCTAAACCTGGAGATGTAAACTCTAACCTATCCTCAGATGGAGTTCTAGTTATCACAGCTAACAAATCCAACCCAGCTATTGATGTCAAAATCAACCAAAAATAAGTTATTACATCAATACTTTTGTATTACTTATGATCAAATTAACAATGTAACAAATTCAAGATAAATAAAAAAACTTTATTAATTTTTTTAAAATAATAACAGAGATAAAGAGATGAATAAGAAAAGGAAAAGATATATTTTTCTAATTTTTGAATTCTCACTAGAATGAGCTCTAGTTAAAAATCCAGTTATTGATATAAAAATCAATCAAAAAGGAATTAAGATTATCAATAAACAATACTTATTCACTTGTTATTTATATTTTTCTTAGAAATTGAGTCTTTGATGCCAGAAACTCAAATTTTCTAATCCCTATATCTTCGCAACCTGATGATGTAAACCTTTAATATATAAAACTTTGATTATTTCATCTCAGGTATGCGATTTTTGGTTGTAAAACTATAGGGATTAGTAGATCAGAGTTTGTGGCAACTGACAAAGACTTAATTACTTTACACAATTTTTTAAAGAAAAAAATAATAACTTAGATAACAATGAAAAGTACAGTCAACAAGGAGGTTTAACAGTTTTTTGTTTATTATTGAAGCTGGCAGCTGGGAATCTTGTGAAGTTGTGAGATGGAAGCAAAAGTAATTTCGAGAAATGCAAGAGAAAATGTTGAATAAATTGCACCATTAACGTGGAAATTAAATTTAAATCAATAACTCAATATCTATCCGACTTGAGACTGAAGTAATATCTTTTCACAGAATTTTAGAATTCTTACAATCTTACACAGTACAGTACAGTACAGTACAGAACAGTACAGTACAGTACAGTACATTACATTACAGTACAGTACAGGACAGGACAGTACAGTGCAGTGCAGTACAGTACAGTTCAGAACAGTACAGTTCAGTACAGTACAGAACAGTACAGTACAGTTCAGAATAGTACAGTACAGTACAGTACAGTACAGTACAGTACAGTACAGTATATTACAGTACAGTACAGTAGTGTAGTGTAGTGTAGTGTATTGTAGTTTAGTGTAGTGTAGTGTAGTGTAGTTGCGTGTAGTGTAGTGTCGTGAAGTGTAGTGTAGTGTAGTGTAGTGTAGTGTAGTGTAGTGTAGTGTAGTGTAGTGTAGTGTAGTGTAGTGTAGTGTAGTGTAGTGTAGTGTAGTGTAGTGTAGTGTAGTGTAGTGTAGTGTAGTGTAGTGTAGTGTAGTGTAGTGTAGTGTAGTGTAGTGTAGTATGTGTGTTTAGTGTGAACTGTCCAATATATCGAAGTTCTATATAGTTCCTCTAGTATTGGCAAAATACATCTACTGTTGCTGCAGGGATTACAGGGTTAGAGAGCTAGTTAGTTTATTTATTTAAAGGAAGTGTTCATGCAACTAGTTTATTTAGTTAAAGGAAGTGTTCATGCAACTAGTTTACTTTGCCGCTCAAAGATATTCCTGAGGCCCAGGATGACCACAACGGAAAAGAGTTTTTTTTTCGTTTTAATCCCTTTATCTTTAGTCTTTACAACCCGATTTCTTCGATCTTTGATATTTAAAACTATGATTTATGTTAGATCAAATAGTATCAGTTTAAAATATCAAACTTACACCATCAGGTTGCATAGATTTTAGGTTTTTGGCAAAACTCAGTTATTGAAGTGAAATTTTTTTATCTGATTCTCTGATAAAAGTAAATAAATCTTAACTTGTTGAAAACAAACTCCAAAATAATGTTTCTCGTTTTTTATTAATAGATTGACGTGGAGATGTTTTTTATAAATAGATTTACGTGGAGATGTTTTTAATAAACAGAATTACGTGGAGATGTTTGTAATAAATAGATTTACGTGGAGATGCTTTTAATAAATAGATTCACGCGCAGATGTTTTTTTTATAAATAGATTTACGTGGAGATGTTTTTTTTGTAAAAAAATGCTTAAGCCTAAAAGCTCAAAACTTATGAAGTATCACGTTCATTGCAAGGTTCTTTTATTTTTTGTCAAAGAAACATACATTTTCAAACCTTTCGGAGTCTTCTTAGAATTTAATATTAGTTCCATTTTATTTTCTGTTTAATATTCTAAATATGGTGTTTGAATAGTGTGAAGGGTATTACACTGTCAAAACATGAATTTTATTGGATAAACCGCAAATTTGATCTTTCATCCATCTTTAGTAGATAATATAAATATCATAAATATATTTATTTTAAAATAATCGTAGTCAGGGGCGTATACAGTGGTTCTCGCCCTAAAAACTATTAAACAAAAGTGCAAATTATCTATGTTTATAAAGTAGTAATCTCTGTTTGTCTGAATGTTTGTTTGGTTTGGTTTGGTTTGGTTTGGTTTGGTTTGGTTTGGTTTGGTTTGGTTTGGTGTCCTGAACTGTTTTGCCTCTAAATTTGATTGAGGAACTTTTTAGAACCAGGAATGTTCTAGTTTGCTTGAATGAACGTTTCAGGCGAAGCTGGGTTTCTAAGCTATAGAACTATATAAAATTGAATTTTTTTTATCATTTATATATTTATTGGAAGTAGATTGAGTAATTAGGGCGCAAATGTTAGCTCTTGTATTTGCAATATTGATATAAATGGATGTACATAATACATAATACAATTATACAATTATGTAATTATACAAGGAACATTACGTAGAAATAGATTGTCTATGGTTTGCAAACCAAGATAAATGTACAATTAAAGAGGGGTGTACAGGTTTTTAGCAATGTTGAAGGTAATAATTTTCTTTACAGTTCACAGTTAGAGCGCCAAAATTTTACTAGTTTCACTCACAAGGAAGACGACAAAAAATGCGGGAAACATCATAGAGATTCAAATACATTTTAGAATCCTGACATGACGAAACATAATGTTTTTCCATGCACGTTAAAAATATTTCATGTGAAAAATTAAATGTTTAAATTCTTTTTAAAAAAATGAGAATTTCACAAATAAAAAGACGTTAAAATTTTAAGTCAATTAAACTATATTTTATTTTATTTTTTGAGTGTTGTGCACATTTATATAATTTGTAGCCCGCGTGAATTTGCTAAAACTTTATTGTACCATTTATTTGAAACGATGTATGAAACTTGATTTTATATAAATGCTATCTTTCTTCATATTTATTTCCCCCATCCTTAACCTCCCCCCCCCACTTCCCTCTTCTCTAGTTCCTCGTTGGATATATAACATTCCAGGTTTAGCAAATTACACCAATTACATATAAAGATTCCCTAAGGAAATGGGAGAGTAGGGAGGACAAGGATAAGGAGGAGGAGAAGGAGGAGGAGGAGAAGGAGGAGGAGGAGTAGGAGGTGAGAGAGGGAAAGAGTAGAACGAAGAGAAAGAGGAGAAAAAGGAGAAAGAAGAAAAATAGGAAAAAGAGGAAAAAGAAGATAAAGAGGAGAAAGAGGAACAAGAACAGAAAAAAGAGAAAAAAGAGAAAGAAAAGAAAGAAGAGAAAGAATAGAAGGAAAAGAAAGAGGAGAGAGTGGAGAAATAAGAGAAAGATGAGAAAGAGGAAAAAGAGGAGAAAGAGGAGAAAGAGGAAAATGAAGAGAAAGAAGAGAAAGAAGAGAAGGAAACAAATAGGAGAAAGAGGAGAAAGAGGTTAAAGAGGAGAAAGAGGAGAAAGAGGAGAAAGAGGAGAAAAAAGAGAAAGAAGAGAAAGAGGAGAAAGTGGAGAAAGAGGAGAAAGAGGAGAAAGAGGAAAAGGATTTTATAAAATGTTTCTATCGATACCATCTTTTAAAAAAATTTATTTATCTAAAAGTTTTACAGTGTTTACTTCACAATAAAATTGAGAAATCCTTTTTTATTCAAAAATAATAAAAATTTGTTGAACAATAATTATTAAATCAGCGCACAGTTTTGTAATACCAACAACATTATTAATAATAACTAGACATATATTTATTTTATAAGTAAATGGTAGACTAGGTAGTATTACATGTCCCAGATGTGAATGATATGATAATATATACAGAGTACAGAGTGTCCCAATAAACATGGGAATCGATAGAATTGTCTTTGATAACTTGCATAGTATGGTGGATGGCCTGAAATGTTAAAATAAGGATCGTTATAATATGTTTTATGCAAAGAGAATAGAATATATATTAGAGGGGAATTTATTAGAAAAAAGTGTAAAACAGCCATTTTGCTGTACTGTTTCCATACTGCAGGTGTACTTCACATATTTATGCTATATAACCTGTTGGGTCCTGGAATATCATTCTAGAGAAAATCTAAAGTTAATATTAAAAGAAAACCAAATTATGAAATAGCTGGTTTCATAATTGACCAATGATCATTTCACTTTACAAAGGATGATTTTCCGTTATAACTATAAATCAAATGATGTTTTTTATTCACCTAATTCATTATAAAGTTTATTCAACAGCTTTAAAAAATTTGAAATTGAAATGATTAGTCTAGGAAACATACTGTATTAATGTACTCATACTGCATATCATTTGTGAACATTTACATGATTTGTACACTTTGAACTCCCTTTCAGGATAAAAGGGTCTGAAAAAATGCATACCGAGAGATTTTCTAAATTCCCCTCTGATATATATTCTATTCTCTATGGTTTTATGTAATATTCAAAATGAGGCCTAATTTTGTGCGTATTCTAGTATATATTGGCAATGAAAACAATATGATTTATTTTAAAAATCAAAATCAACATAAACTTCTTTATTTTTTCCTCATTCTTTGAAATTCATCCCTTAAAAACGTGACCGTCCAATTATTTAGTGGCAAGTCCGATTAACAACGGTACCCTGAGAA